>NW_027477416.1:0-74866 GCF_051020955.1 Megalopta genalis
TATACATAATTTAGCTTCAACTGCATGCGAAAGAAACGAGTTAGCTTCAAATCCACGCGAAACACATGATTTATCTTCAAGTCAATGTGAAGTTGAAGGCTTTGCTTCAAATCCATGCGATGCGAATGGTTTAGCTTCAAATACTTGTGATATACATGATTTATCTTCAAATACAGGCGAAAAAAACGAGTTAGCTTCACATCCATGCGAAACAGATGATTTAGCTTCAAATAAATTCGAAATAGACGGCTTAGCCTCAAATACATGAGAAACAAATGATTTATCTTCAGATAATTGCGATGTAAGTGATATAGCTTCAAATGCAGGCGAAACAATCGAGTTAGCTTCAAATCAATGCGAAGTGGAAGGCTTAGCTTCAAATCCACGCGATACAAATGGTTTAGCTTCAAATACTTGTGCTATACATGATTTATCTTCAAATGCAGGAGAAGCAAATGCAGGAGAAACACATCATTTAGCTTCAAATTCATGCGAATCACATAGTTTAGCTCAATATTCATGCGAAACAGATGGTTTATATTCAGGTACTTGTGATAAACATGATTTAGCTTCAACTGCATGCGAAACAAACGAGTTCGCTTCAAAACCAAGCGAAACACATGATTTAGCTTCAAATCAATGCGAAGTAGAAGACTTAGCTTCAAATTCATGCGACGTAGAAGGCTTATCATCAAATCAATGCGAAACAAATGGTTTAGCTTCAAATACTTGTGATATACATGATTTAGCTTCAACTGCATGCGAAACAAACGAGTTAGCTTCAAAACCAAGCGAAACACATGATTTAGCTGCAAATCAATGCGAAGTAGAAGGCTTAGCTTCAAATCCATGCGATGCGAATGGTTTAGCTTCAAATACTTGTGATATACATGATTTATCTTCAAATACAGGCGAAAAAAACGAGTTAGCTTCACATCCATGCGAAACAGATGATTTATCTTCAAGTCAATGCGAAGTTGAAGGCTTTGCTTCAAATCCATGCGAAGCGAATGGTTTAGCTTCAAATACTTGTGATATACATGATTTAGCTTCAACTGCATGCGAAACAAACGAGTTAGCTTCAAAACCAAGCGAAACACATGATTTAGCTTCAAATCAATGCGAAGTAGAAGGCTTAGCTTCAAATTCATGCGAAACAAAATGGTTTAGCTTCAAATACCTGTGATATACATAATTTAGCTTCAACTGCATGCGAAACAAACGAGTTAGCTTCAAATCCAAGCGAAACACATGATTTATCTTCAAATCAATGCGACGTAGAAGGCTTATCATCAAATCAATGCGAAAAAAATGGTTTAGCTTCAAATACTTGTGATATACATGATTTAGCTTCAACTGCATGCGAAACAAACGAGTTAGCTTCAAAACCAAGCGAAACACATGATTTAGCTGCAAATCAATGCGAAGTAGAAGGCTTAGCTTCAAATACATGAGAAGCAAATGATTTATCTTCAGATAATTGCGATATAAGTGATATAGATTCAAATGCAGTCGAATCAATCGAGTTAGCTTCAAATTAATGCGAAGTAGAAGGCTTAGCTTCAAATTCATGCGAAAGGAATGGTTTAGCTTCAAATACTTGTGATATACATGATTCAGCTTCAACTGCATGCGAAACAGACGAGTTAGCTTCAAAACCTAGCGAAACACATGATTTAGATTCAAATCAATGCGAAGTAGAAGGCTTAGCTTCAAATTCATGCGAAACAAAATGGTTTAGCTTCAAATACTTGTGATATACATAATTTAGCTTCAACTGCATGCGAAAGAAACGAGTTAGCTTCAAATCCACGCGAAACACATGATTTATCTTCAAGTCAATGTGAAGTTGAAGGCTTTGCTTCAAATCCATGCGATGCGAATGGTTTAGCTTCAAATACTTGTGATATACATGATTTATCTTCAAATACAGGCGAAAAAAACGAGTTAGCTTCACATCCATGCGAAACAGATGATTTAGCTTCAAATAAATTCGAAATAGACGGCTTAGCCTCAAATACATGAGAAACAAATGATTTATCTTCAGATAATTGCGATGTAAGTGATATAGCTTCAAATGCAGGCGAAACAATCGAGTTAGCTTCAAATCAATGCGAAAAGTGGAAGGCTTAGCTTCAAATCCACGCGATACAAATGGTTTAGCTTCAAATACTTGTGCTATACATGATTTATCTTCAAATGCAGGAGAAGCAAAAGAGTTAGCTTCAAAACCAAGCGAAACACATCATTTAGCTTCAAATTCATGCGAATCACATAGTTTAGCTCAATATTCATGCGAAACAGATGGTTTATATTCAGGTACTTGTGATAAACATGATTTAGCTTCAACTGCATGCGAAACAAACGAGTTCGCTTCAAAACCAAGCGAAACACATGATTTAGCTTCAAATCAATGCGAAGTAGAAGACTTAGCTTCAAATTCATGCGACGTAGAAGGCTTATCATCAAATCAATGCGAAACAAATGGTTTAGCTTCAAATACTTGTGATATACATGATTTAGCTTCAACTGCATGCGAAACAAACGAGTTAGCTTCAAAACCAAGCGAAACACATGATTTAGCTGCAAATCAATGCGAAGTAGAAGGCTTAGCTTCAAATCCATGCGAATCAAACGGTTTAGCTTCAAATACTCGTGATATATATGATTTATCTTCAAATCCATGCGAAACACATCATTTGGCTTCAAATTCATGCGAAACACATGGTTTAGATTCATAGATTCATATTCTTGCGAAACAGATGGTTTAGATTCAGATACTTGTGATAAACATGATCTAGCTTCAACTGCTTGCGAAACAAACATGTTAGCTTCAAATCCAAGAGAAACACATGATTTAAATTCAAATCAATGTCAAGTAGAAGGCTTAGCTTCAAATCCATGCGAAACAAATGCTTTAGCTTCAAATACTTTTGATAAACTTGATTTAGCTTCAACTGCATGCGAAACAAACGAGTTAGCTTCAAATCCATGCGAAACATATGATTTAGCTTCAAATCAATGCGAAGTAGAAGGCTTAGCTTCAAATTCATGCGAAACAAATGGTTTAGCTTCAATTACTTGTGATATACATGATGCAGCTTCAAATGCAGGCGAAACAAACGAGTTAGCTTCAAATCCATGCGAAACACCTGATTTAGATTCAAATCAATGCGAAGTAGTAGGCTTAGCTTCAAATTCATGCGAAGCAAATGGTTTAGCTTCAAATACTTGTGATATAAATGATTGATCTTTAAATACAGGCGAAATAAACGAGTTAGCTTCAAATCCATGCGAAACATATGATTTAGCTTCAAATCAGTGCGAAATAGACGGCTTATCTTCAAATCCATGCGAAACAAATGGTTTAGCTTAAAATACTTGTGATATACATGATTTAGCTTCAACTGCATGCGAAACAAACGAGTTAGCTTCAAATCCAAGCGAAACACATGATTTATCTTCAAGTCAATGCGAAGTTGAAGGCTTTGCTTCAAATCCATGCGAAGCGAATGGTTTAGCTTCAAATACTTGTGATATACATGATTTATCTTCAAATACAGGCGAAAAAAACGAGTTAGCTTCAAATCCATGCGAAACATATGATTTAGCTTCAAATAAATGCGAAATAGACGGCTTAGCTTCAAATACATGAGAAACAAATGATTTCTCTTCAGATAATTGCGATATAAGTGATATAGATTCAAATGCAGTCGAATCAATCCAGTTAGCTTCAAATTAATGCGAAGTAGGAGGCTTATCTTCAAATCCATGCGAAACAATTGGTTTAGCATCAAATACTTGTGATATACATGATTTAGCTTCAACTGCATGCGAAACAAACGTGTTAGCTTCAAATCCAAGCGAAACACATGATTTAACTTCAAGTCAATGCGAAGTTGAAGGCTTTGCTTCAAATCCACGCGAAGCGAATGGTTTAGCTTCAAATACTTGTGATATACATGATTTATCTTCAAATACAGGCGAAAAAAACGAGTTAGCTTCAAATCCATGCGAAACATATGATTTAGCTTCAAATAAATGCGAAATAGGAGGCTTAGCTTCAAATTCATGCGATAGAAATGGTTTAGCTTCAAATACTTGTGATATACATGATTCAGCTTCAACTGCATGCGAAACAAACGAGTTAGCTTCAAATTAATGCGAAGTAGGAGGCTTGTCTTCAAATCCATGCGAAACAAATGGTTTAGCTTCAAATACTTGTGATATAGATGATTTAACTTCAACTGCATGCGAAACAAACGAGTTAGCTTCAAATCCAAGCGAAACACATGATATATCTTCAAATCGATGCGAAGTTGAAGGCATTGCTTCAAATCCATGCGAAGCGAATGGTTTAGATCTAAATACTTGTGATATACATGATTTATCTCCAAATACAGGCGAAAAAAACGAGTTAGCTTCAAATCAATGCGAAGTGGAACGCTTAGCTTCAAATCCACGCGAAACACATGATTTGCATTCAAATCAATGCGAAATAGAAGGATTAGCTTCAAATCAATGCGACGTAGAAGACTTATCATCAAATCAATGTGAAACAAGTGGTTTAGCTTCAATTACTTGTGATATACATAATTTAGCTTCAACTGCATGCGAAAGAAACGAGTTAGCTTCAAATCCAAGCGAAACACATGATTTATCTTCAAGTCAATGCGAAGTTGAAGGCTTTGCTTCAAATCCATGCGATGCGAATGGTTTAGCTTCAAATACTTGTGATATACATGATTTATCTTCAAATACAGGCGAAAAAAACGAGTTAGCTTCACATCCATGCGAAACAGATGATTTATCTTCAAGTCAATGCGAAGTTGAAGGCTTTGCTTCAAATCCATGCGAAGCGAATGGTTTAGCTTCAAATACTTGTGATATACATGATTTAGCTTCAACTGCATGCGAAACAAACGAGTTAGCTTCAAAACCAAGCGAAACACATGATTTATCTTCAAATCAATGCGACGTAGAAGGCTTATCATCAAATCAATGCGAAAAAAATGGTTTAGCTTCAAATACTTGTGATATACATGATTTAGCTTCAACTGCATGCGCAAAAACGCTTTACCTTCAAATCCAAGCGAAACACATGATTTAGGTTCAAATCAATTTCGAAGTGGAAGGCTTAGCTTCAAATTCATGAGAAACAAATGGCTTAGAAACAAATACTTGTGATATACATGATTTAGATTCAACTGCGTGCGAAACAAACGAGTTAGCTTCAAAACCAAGCGAAACACATGATTTAGCTTCAAATCAATGCGAAGTAGAAGACTTAGCTTCAAATTCATGCGACGTAGAAGGCTTATCATCAAATCAATGCGAAACAAATGGTTTAGCTTCAAATACTTGTGATATACATGATTTAGCTTCAACTGCATGCGAAACAAACGAGTTAGCTTCAAAACCAAGCGAAACACATGATTTAGCTGCAAATCAATGCGAAGTAGAAGGCTTAGCTTCAAATCCATGCGAATCAAACGGTTTAGCTTCAAATACTCGTGATATATATGATTTATCTTCAAATCCATGCGAAACACATCATTTGGCTTCAAATTCATGCGAAACACATGGTTTAGATTCATAGATTCATATTCTTGCGAAACAGATGGTTTAGATTCAGATACTTGTGATAAACATGATCTAGCTTCAACTGCTTGCGAAACAAACATGTTAGCTTCAAATCCAAGAGAAACACATGATTTAAATTCAAATCAATGTCAAGTAGAAGGCTTAGCTTCAAATCCATGCGAAACAAATGCTTTAGCTTCAAATACTTTTGATAAACTTGATTTAGCTTCAACTGCATGCGAAACAAACGAGTTAGCTTCAAATCCATGCGAAACATATGATTTAGCTTCAAATCAATGCGAAGTAGAAGGCTTAGCTTCAAATTCATGCGAAACAAATGGTTTAGCTTCAATTACTTGTGATATACATGATGCAGCTTCAAATGCAGGCGAAACAAACGAGTTAGCTTCAAATCCATGCGAAACACCTGATTTAGATTCAAATCAATGCGAAGTAGTAGGCTTAGCTTCAAATTCATGCGAAGCAAATGGTTTAGCTTCAAATACTTGTGATATAAATGATTGATCTTTAAATACAGGCGAAATAAACGAGTTAGCTTCAAATCCATGCGAAACATATGATTTAGCTTCAAATCAGTGCGAAATAGACGGCTTATCTTCAAATCCATGCGAAACAAATGGTTTAGCTTAAAATACTTGTGATATACATGATTTAGCTTCAACTGCATGCGAAACAAACGAGTTAGCTTCAAATCCAAGCGAAACACATGATTTATCTTCAAGTCAATGCGAAGTTGAAGGCTTTGCTTCAAATCCATGCGAAGCGAATGGTTTAGCTTCAAATACTTGTGATATACATGATTTATCTTCAAATACAGGCGAAAAAAACGAGTTAGCTTCAAATCCATGCGAAACATATGATTTAGCTTCAAATAAATGCGAAATAGACGGCTTAGCTTCAAATACATGAGAAACAAATGATTTATCTTCAGATAATTGCGATATAAGTGATATAGATTCAAATGCAGTCGAATCAATCCAGTTAGCTTCAAATTAATGCGAAGTAGGAGGCTTATCTTCAAATCCATGCGAAACAATTGGTTTAGCATCAAATACTTGTGATATACATGATTTAGCTTCAACTGCATGCGAAACAAACGTGTTAGCTTCAAATCCAAGCGAAACACATGATTTAACTTCAAGTCAATGCGAAGTTGAAGGCTTTGCTTCAAATCCACGCGAAGCGAATGGTTTAGCTTCAAATACTTGTGATATACATGATTTATCTTCAAATACAGGCGAAAAAAACGAGTTAGCTTCAAATCCATGCGAAACATATGATTTAGCTTCAAATAAATGCGAAATAGGAGGCTTAGCTTCAAATTCATGCGATAGAAATGGTTTAGCTTCAAATACTTGTGATATACATGATTCAGCTTCAACTGCATGCGAAACAAACGAGTTAGCTTCAAATTAATGCGAAGTAGGAGGCTTGTCTTCAAATCCATGCGAAACAAATGGTTTAGCTTCAAATACTTGTGATATAGATGATTTAACTTCAACTGCATGCGAAACAAACGAGTTAGCTTCAAATCCAAGCGAAACACATGATATATCTTCAAATCGATGCGAAGTTGAAGGCATTGCTTCAAATCCATGCGAAGCGAATGGTTTAGATCTAAATACTTGTGATATACATGATTTATCTCCAAATACAGGCGAAAAAAACGAGTTAGCTTCAAATCAATGCGAAGTGGAACGCTTAGCTTCAAATCCACGCGAAACACATGATTTGCATTCAAATCAATGCGAAATAGAAGGATTAGCTTCAAATCAATGCGACGTAGAAGACTTATCATCAAATCAATGTGAAACAAGTGGTTTAGCTTCAATTACTTGTGATATACATAATTTAGCTTCAACTGCATGCGAAAGAAACGAGTTAGCTTCAAATCCAAGCGAAACACATGATTTATCTTCAAGTCAATGCGAAGTTGAAGGCTTTGCTTCAAATCCATGCGATGCGAATGGTTTAGCTTCAAATACTTGTGATATACATGATTTATCTTCAAATACAGGCGAAAAAAACGAGTTAGCTTCACATCCATGCGAAACAGATGATTTATCTTCAAGTCAATGCGAAGTTGAAGGCTTTGCTTCAAATCCATGCGAAGCGAATGGTTTAGCTTCAAATACTTGTGATATACATGATTTAGCTTCAACTGCATGCGAAACAAACGAGTTAGCTTCAAAACCAAGCGAAACACATGATTTATCTTCAAATCAATGCGACGTAGAAGGCTTATCATCAAATCAATGCGAAAAAAATGGTTTAGCTTCAAATACTTGTGATATACATGATTTAGCTTCAACTGCATGCGCAAAAACGCTTTACCTTCAAATCCAAGCGAAACACATGATTTAGGTTCAAATCAATTTCGAAGTGGAAGGCTTAGCTTCAAATTCATG
The DNA here is from genome assembly GCF_051020955.1 of Megalopta genalis. Classification (NCBI taxonomy): domain Eukaryota; kingdom Metazoa; phylum Arthropoda; class Insecta; order Hymenoptera; family Halictidae; genus Megalopta; species Megalopta genalis. The sequence continues at coordinate 8,013 of NW_027477416.1, forward strand.
AGAAACAAATGGCTTAGAAACAAATACTTGTGATATACATGATTTAGATTCAACTGCGTGCGAAACAATCGAGTTAGCTTCAAAACCAAGCGAAACACATGATTTAGCTTCAAATCAATGCGAAGTAGAAGGCTTAGCTTCAAATTCATGCGAAATAAATGGTTTAGCTACGAATACTTGTGATATACATGATTAAGCCTCAACTGCATGCGAAACAAACGAGTTGGCTTCAAAACCAAGCGAAACACATGATTTAGCTTCAAATCAATACGACGTAGAAGGCTTAGCTTCAAATTCATGCGAAACAAATGGTTTAGCTACAGATACATGTGATATACATGATTCAGCCTCAACTGCATGTGAAACAAACGAGTTAGCTTCAAAACCAAGCGAAACACATGATTTAGATTCAAATCAATGCGAAATAGAAGGCTTAGCTTCAAATCAATGTGAAGTAGAAGGCTTAGCTTCAAATCCATGCGAATCAAACGGATTAGCTTCAAATACTCGTGATATACATGATTTAGCTTCAAATTCAGGCGAAGCAAAAGAGTTAGCTTCAAAACCATGCGAAACACATCATTTGGCTTCAAATTCATGCGAAACACATGGTTTAGATTCATAGATTCATATTCTTGCGAAACAGATGGTTTAGATTCAGATAATTGTGATAAACATGATCTAGCTTCAACTGCTTGCGAAACAAACATGTTAGCTTCAAATCCAAGAGAAACACATGATTTAAATTCAAATCAATGTCAAGTAGGAGGCTTAGCTTCAAATCCATGCGAAACAAATGCTTTAGCTTCAAATACTTTTGATAAACATGATTTAGCTTCAACTGCATGCGAAGAAAACGAGTTAGCTTCAATTCCATGCGAAACATATGATTTAGCTTCAAATCAGTGCGAAATAGACGGCTTATCTTCAAATCCATGCGAAACAAATGGTTTAGCTTAAAATACTTGTGATATACATGATTTAGCTTCAACTGCATGCGAAACAAACGAGTTAGCTTCAAATCCAAGCGAAACACATGATTTATCTTCAAGTCAATGCGAAGTTGAAGGCTTTGCTTCAAATCCATGCGAAGCGAATGGTTTAGCTTCAAATACTTGTGATATACATGATTTATCTTCAAATACAGGCGAAAAAAACGAGTTAGCTTCAAATCCATGCGAAACATATGATTTAGCTTCAAATAAATGCGAAATAGACGGCTTAGCTTCAAATACATGAGAAACAAATGATTTATCTTCAGATAATTGCGATATAAGTGATATAGATTCAAATGCAGTCGAATCAATCCAGTTAGCTTCAAATTAATGCGAAGTAGGAGGCTTATCTTCAAATCCATGCGAAACAATTGGTTTAGCATCAAATACTTGTGATATACATGATTTAGCTTCAACTGCATGCGAAACAAACGTGTTAGCTTCAAATCCAAGCGAAACACATGATTTAACTTCAAGTCAATGCGAAGTTGAAGGCTTTGCTTCAAATCCACGCGAAGCGAATGGTTTAGCTTCAAATACTTGTGATATACATGATTTATCTTCAAATACAGGCGAAAAAAACGAGTTAGCTTCAAATCCATGCGAAACATATGATTTAGCTTCAAATAAATGCGAAATAGGAGGCTTAGCTTCAAATTCATGCGATAGAAATGGTTTAGCTTCAAATACTTGTGATATACATGATTCAGCTTCAACTGCATGCGAAACAAACGAGTTAGCTTCAAATTAATGCGAAGTAGGAGGCTTGTCTTCAAATCCATGCGATACAAATGGTTTAGCTTCAAATACTTGTGATATAGATGATTTAACTTCAACTGCATGCGAAACAAACGAGTTAGCTTCAAATCCAAGCGAAACACATGATATATCTTCAAATCGATGCGAAGTTGAAGGCATTGCTTCAAATCCATGCGAAGCGAATGGTTTAGATCTAAATACTTGTGATATACATGATTTATCTCCAAATACAGGCGAAAAAAACGAGTTAGCTTCAAATCAATGCGAAGTGGAACGCTTAGCTTCAAATCCACGCGAAACACATGATTTGCATTCAAATCAATGCGAAATAGAAGGATTAGCTTCAAATCAATGCGACGTAGAAGACTTATCATCAAATCAATGTGAAACAAGTGGTTTAGCTTCAATTACTTGTGATATACATAATTTAGCTTCAACTGCATGCGAAAGAAACGAGTTAGCTTCAAATCCAAGCGAAACACATGATTTATCTTCAAGTCAATGCGAAGTTGAAGGCTTTGCTTCAAATCCATGCGATGCGAATGGTTTAGCTTCAAATACTTGTGATATACATGATTTATCTTCAAATACAGGCGAAACAAAACGAGTTAGCTTCACATCCATGCGAAACAGATGATTTATCTTCAAGTCAATGCGAAGTTGAAGGCTTTGCTTCAAATCCATGCGAAGCGAATGGTTTAGCTTCAAATACTTGTGATATACATGATTTAGCTTCAACTGCATGCGAAACAAACGAGTTAGCTTCAAAACCAAGCGAAACACATGATTTAGCTTCAAATCAATGCGAAGTAGAAGGCTTAGCTTCAAATTCATGCGAAACAAAATGGTTTAGCTTCAAATACCTGTGATATACATAATTTAGCTTCAACTGCATGCGAAACAAACGAGTTAGCTTCAAATCCAAGCGAAACACATGATTTATCTTCAAATCAATGCGACGTAGAAGGCTTATCATCAAATCAATGCGAAAAAAATGGTTTAGCTTCAAATACTTGTGATATACATGATTTAGCTTCAACTGCATGCGAAACAAACGAGTTAGCTTCAAAACCAAGCGAAACACATGATTTAGCTGCAAATCAATGCGAAGTAGAAGGCTTAGCTTCAAATACATGAGAAGCAAATGATTTATCTTCAGATAATTGCGATATAAGTGATATAGATTCAAATGCAGTCGAATCAATCGAGTTAGCTTCAAATTAATGCGAAGTAGAAGGCTTAGCTTCAAATTCATGCGAAAGGAATGGTTTAGCTTCAAATACTTGTGATATACATGATTCAACTTCAACTGCATGCGAAACAGACGAGTTAGCTTCAAAACCTAGCGAAACACATGATTTAGATTCAAATCAATGCGAAGTAGAAGGCTTAGCTTCAAATTCATGCGAAACAAAATGGTTTAGCTTCAAATACTTGTGATATACATAATTTAGCTTCAACTGCATGCGAAAGAAACGAGTTAGCTTCAAATCCACGCGAAACACATGATTTATCTTCAAGTCAATGTGAAGTTGAAGGCTTTGCTTCAAATCCATGCGATGCGAATGGTTTAGCTTCAAATACTTGTGATATACATGATTTATCTTCAAATACAGGCGAAAAAAACGAGTTAGCTTCACATCCATGCGAAACAGATGATTTAGCTTCAAATAAATTCGAAATAGACGGCTTAGCCTCAAATACATGAGAAACAAATGATTTATCTTCAGATAATTGCGATGTAAGTGATATAGCTTCAAATGCAGGCGAAACAATCGAGTTAGCTTCAAATCAATGCGAAGTGGAAGGCTTAGCTTCAAATCCACGCGATACAAATGGTTTAGCTTCAAATACTTGTGCTATACATGATTTATCTTCAAATGCAGGCGAAGCAAAAGAGTTAGCTTCAAAACCAAGCGAAATACATCATTTAGCTTCAAATTCATGCGAATCACATAGTTTAGCTCAATATTCATGCGAAACAGATGGTTTATATTCAGGTACTTGTGATAAACATGATTTAGCTTCAACTGCATGCGAAACAAACGAGTTCGCTTCAAAACCAAGCGAAACACATGATTTAGCTTCAAATCAATGCGAAGTAGAAGACTTAGCTTCAAATTCATGCGACGTAGAAGGCTTATCATCAAATCAATGCGAAACAAATGGTTTAGCTTCAAATACTTGTGATATACATGATTTAGCTTCAACTGCATGCGAAACAAACGAGTTAGCTTCAAAACCAAGCGAAACACATGATTTAGCTGCAAATCAATGCGAAGTAGAAGGCTTAGCTTCAAATCCATGCGAATCAAACGGTTTAGCTTCAAATACTCGTGATATATATGATTTATCTTCAAATCCATGCGAAACACATCATTTGGCTTCAAATTCATGCGAAACACATGGTTTAGATTCATAGATTCATATTCTTGCGAAACAGATGGTTTAGATTCAGATACTTGTGATAAACATGATCTAGCTTCAACTGCTTGCGAAACAAACATGTTAGCTTCAAATCCAAGAGAAACACATGATTTAAATTCAAATCAATGTCAAGTAGAAGGCTTAGCTTCAAATCCATGCGAAACAAATGCTTTAGCTTCAAATACTTTTGATAAACTTGATTTAGCTTCAACTGCATGCGAAACAAACGAGTTAGCTACAAATCCATGCGAAACATATGATTTAGCTTCAAATCAATGCGAAGTAGAAGGCTTAGCTTCAAATTCATGCGAAACAAAATGGTTTAGCTTCAAATACCTGTGATATACATAATTTAGCTTCAAATGCAGGCGAAACAAACGAGTTAGCTTCAAATCCATGCGAAACACATGATTTAGATTCAAATCAATGCGAAGTACATGGCTTATCTTCAAATACATGAGAAACAAATGATTTATCTTCAGATAATTGCGATATAAGTGATATAGATTCAAATGCAGTCGAATCAATCGTGTTAGCTTCAAATTAATGCGAAGTAGGAGGCTTATCTTCAAATCCATGCGAAACAAATGGTTTAGCTTCAAATACTTGTGATATACATGATTTAGATTCAACTGCATGCGAAACAAACTAGTTAGCTTCAAAACCAAGCGAAACACATGATTTAGCTTCAAATCAATGCGAAGTAGAAGGCTTAGCTTCAAATTCATGCGAAACAAAATGGTTTAGCTTCAAATACCTGTGATATACATAATTTAGCTTCAACTGCATGCGAAACAAACGAGTTAGCTTCAAATCCAAGCGAAACACATGATTTATCTTCAAATCAATGCGACGTAGAAGGCTTATCATCAAATCAATGCGAAAAAAATGGTTTAGCTTCAAATACTTGTGATATACAATGATTTAGCTTCAACTGCATGCGAAACAAACGAGTTAGCTTCAAATCCAAGCGAAACACATGATTTATCTTCAAATTAATGCGAAGTAGGAGGCTTATCTTCAAATCCATGCGAAACAAATGGTTTAGCTTCAAATACTTTTGATATACATGATTTAGCTTCAACTGGATGCCAAAAAAACGAGTTAGTTTCAAATCCATACGAAACACATGATTCAGCATCAAATCAATGCGAAGTAGCAGGCTTAGCTTCAAATACATGAGAAAAAAATGATTTTTCTTCAGATAATTGCGATATATGTGATATAGCTTCAACTGCATGCGAAACAAACGAGTTAGCTTCAAAATCAAGCGAAACACATGATTCAGATTCAAGTCAATGCGAAATAGAAGGCTTAGCTTCAAATCAATGCGACGTAGAAGGCTTATCATCAAATTAATGCGAAATAAATGGTTTAGCTTCAAATACTTGTGATATACATGATTTAGCTTCAACTGCATGCGTAACAAACGAGTTAGCTTCAAAACCAAGCGAAAGAAATGATTTAGCTGCAAATCAATGCGAAGTAGAAAGCTTAGCTTCAAATCCATGTGAATCAAACGGTTTAACTTCAAATACTCGTGATATACATGATTTATCTTCAAATGCAGACGAAACAAAAGAGTTAGCTTCAAATCCATGCGAAACAAATGCTTTAGCTTCAAATACTTTTGATAAACATGATTTAGCTTCAACTGCATGCGAAACAAACGAGTTAGCTTCAAATCCATGCGAAACATATGATTTAGCTTCAAATAAATGCGATATAGACGGCTTAGCTACAAATACATGAGAAGCAAATTATTTATCTTCAGATAATTTGCGATATAAGAGATATAGATTCAAATGCAGGCCAAACAATCGAGTTAGCTTCAAATCCATGCGAAAAACATGATTTAGTTTCAAATCAATGCGAAGTACAAGGCTTATCTTCAAATACATGAGAAGCAAATGATTTATCTTCAGATAATTGCGATATAAGTGATATAGATTCAAATGCAGTCGAATCAATCGAGTTAGCTTCAAATTAATGCGAAGTAGAAGGCTTAGCTTCAAATTCATGCGAAAGGAATGGTTTAGCTTCAAATACTTGTGATATACATGATTCAACTTCAACTGCATGCGAAACAGACGAGTTAGCTTCAAAACCTAGCGAAACACATGATTTAGATTCAAATCAATGCGAAGTAGAAGGCTTAGCTTCAAATTCATGCGAAACAAAATGGTTTAGCTTCAAATACTTGTGATATACATAATTTAGCTTCAACTGCATGCGAAAGAAACGAGTTAGCTTCAAATCCACGCGAAACACATGATTTATCTTCAAGTCAATGTGAAGTTGAAGGCTTTGCTTCAAATCCATGCGATGCGAATGGTTTAGCTTCAAATACTTGTGATATACATGATTTATCTTCAAATACAGGCGAAAAAAACGAGTTAGCTTCACATCCATGCGAAACAGATGATTTAGCTTCAAATAAATTCGAAATAGACGGCTTAGCCTCAAATACATGAGAAACAAATGATTTATCTTCAGATAATTGCGATGTAAGTGATATAGCTTCAAATGCAGGCGAAACAATCGAGTTAGCTTCAAATCAATGCGAAGTGGAAGGCTTAGCTTCAAATCCACGCGATACAAATGGTTTAGCTTCAAATACTTGTGCTATACATGATTTATCTTCAAATGCAGGCGAAGCAAAAGAGTTAGCTTCAAAACCAAGCGAAATACATCATTTAGCTTCAAATTCATGCGAATCACATAGTTTAGCTCAATATTCATGCGAAACAGATGGTTTATATTCAGGTACTTGTGATAAACATGATTTAGCTTCAACTGCATGCGAAACAAACGAGTTCGCTTCAAAACCAAGCGAAACACATGATTTAGCTTCAAATCAATGCGAAGTAGAAGACTTAGCTTCAAATTCATGCGACGTAGAAGGCTTATCATCAAATCAATGCGAAACAAATGGTTTAGCTTCAAATACTTGTGATATACATGATTTAGCTTCAACTGCATGCGAAACAAACGAGTTAGCTTCAAAACCAAGCGAAACACATGATTTAGCTGCAAATCAATGCGAAGTAGAAGGCTTAGCTTCAAATCCATGCGAATCAAACGGTTTAGCTTCAAATACTCGTGATATATATGATTTATCTTCAAATCCATGCGAAACACATCATTTGGCTTCAAATTCATGCGAAACACATGGTTTAGATTCATAGATTCATATTCTTGCGAAACAGATGGTTTAGATTCAGATACTTGTGATAAACATGATCTAGCTTCAACTGCTTGCGAAACAAACATGTTAGCTTCAAATCCAAGAGAAACACATGATTTAAATTCAAATCAATGTCAAGTAGAAGGCTTAGCTTCAAATCCATGCGAAACAAATGCTTTAGCTTCAAAATACTTTGATAAACTTGATTTAGCTTCAACTGCATGCGAAACAAACGAGTTAGCTACAAATCCATGCGAAACATATGATTTAGCTTCAAATCAATGCGAAGTAGAAGGCTTAGCTTCAAATTCATGCGAAACAAAATGGTTTAGCTTCAAATACCTGTGATATACATAATTTAGCTTCAAATGCAGGCGAAACAAACGAGTTAGCTTCAAATCCATGCGAAACACATGATTTAGATTCAAATCAATGCGAAGTACATGGCTTATCTTCAAATACATGAGAAACAAATGATTTATCTTCAGATAATTGCGATATAAGTGATATAGATTCAAATGCAGTCGAATCAATCGTGTTAGCTTCAAATTAATGCGAAGTAGGAGGCTTATCTTCAAATCCATGCGAAACAAATGGTTTAGCTTCAAATACTTGTGATATACATGATTTAGATTCAACTGCATGCGAAACAAACTAGTTAGCTTCAAAACCAAGCGAAACACATGATTTAGCTTCAAATCAATGCGAAGTAGAAGGCTTAGCTTCAAATTCATGCGAAACAAAATGGTTTAGCTTCAAATACCTGTGATATACATAATTTAGCTTCAACTGCATGCGAAACAAACGAGTTAGCTTCAAATCCAAGCGAAACACATGATTTATCTTCAAATCAATGCGACGTAGAAGGCTTATCATCAAATCAATGCGAAAAAAATGGTTTAGCTTCAAATACTTGTGATATACAATGATTTAGCTTCAACTGCATGCGAAACAAACGAGTTAGCTTCAAATCCAAGCGAAACACATGATTTATCTTCAAATTAATGCGAAGTAGGAGGCTTATCTTCAAATCCATGCGAAACAAATGGTTTAGCTTCAAATACTTTTGATATACATGATTTAGCTTCAACTGGATGCCAAAAAAACGAGTTAGTTTCAAATCCATACGAAACACATGATTCAGCATCAAATCAATGCGAAGTAGCAGGCTTAGCTTCAAATACATGAGAAAAAAATGATTTTTCTTCAGATAATTGCGATATATGTGATATAGCTTCAACTGCATGCGAAACAAACGAGTTAGCTTCAAAATCAAGCGAAACACATGATTTAGATTCAAGTCAATGCGAAGTAGAAGGGTTAGCTTCAAATCCATGCGAATCAAAATGTTGAGCTTCAAATACTTGTGATATACATGATTTAGATTCAACTGCTTGCGAGACAAACGAGTTATCTTTAAATCCATGCGAAACACATGATTTAACTTAAAATGCAGTCGAAACAAACGAGTTAGCTTCAAATCCATGCGAAACAAACGAGATAGTTTCAATTCCATACAAAACGCATGATTTAGCTTCGAATCAGTGCGAAATAGGAGGCTGATTTTCTAATCCATGCGATACAAACGGTTTAGCTTCAAATACTTGTGATATACATGATTTAGCTTCAACTGCATGCGAAACAAACGTGTTAGCTTTAAATCCAAGCGAAACACATGATTTAGCTCCAAATCAATGCGAAGTAGAAGGCTTAGCTCCAAAATCCATGGGAATTCAAATGGTTTAGCTTCAAATACTTGTGATATACATGATTATGCTTCAACTGCATGCGAAACAAATGAGTAAGCTTCAACTGCATGCGAAACAATCGAGTTAGATTCAAATCCATGCGAAATACATGATTTAGATTCAAATCAATGCGAATTGGAAGGCTTAGCTTCAAATCCATGCGAATCAAACGGTTTAGATTCAGATACTTGTGATAAACATGATTTAGCTTCAACAGCATGCGAAACAAACAAGTTTGCTTCAAATCCCAGCGAAACACATGATTTAGCTGCAAATCAATGCGAAGTAGAAGGGTTATCTTCAAATCCATGCGAATCAAACGGTTGAGCTTCAAATACTTGTGATATACATGATTTATCTTCAATTGCAGGCGAAACAAAAGAGTTAGCTTCAAATCCATGCGAAACAAATGCTTTAGCTTGAAATAATTCTGATAAACATGATTTAGCTTCAACTGCATGCGAAACAAACGAGTTAGCTTCAAATCCCAGCGAAACACATGATTTAGCTGCAAATCAATGCGAAGTAGAAGGGTTAGCTTCAAATCCATGCGAATCAAAATGTTGAGCTTCAAATACTTGTGATATACATGATTTATCTTCAAATGCAGGCGAAACAAACGAGTTAGCTTCAAAATCAAGCGAAACACATGATTTAGATTCAAATCAATGCGAAATAGAAGGCTTAGCTTCAAATCAATGCGACGTAGAAGGCTTATCATCAAATCAATGCGAAATAAATGGTTTAGCTTCAAATACTTGTGATATACATGATTTAGCTTCAACTGCATGCGTAACAAACGAGTTAGCTTCAAACCAAGCGAAAGAAATGATTTAGCTGCAAATCAATGCGAAGTAGAAAGCTTAGCTTCAAATCCATGTGAATCAAACGGTTTAGCTTCAAATACTCGTGATATACATGATTTATCTTCAAATGCAGGCGAAACAAAAGAGTTAGCTTCAAATCCATGCGAAACAAATGCTTTAGCTTCAAATACTTTTGATAAACATGATTTAGCTTCAAATGCATGCGAAACAAACGAGTTAGCTTCAAATCCATGCGAAACATATGATTTAGCTTCAAATAAATGCGATATAGACGGCTTAGCTTCAAATACATGAGAAGCAAATGATTTATCTTCAGATAATTTGCGATATAAGAGATATAGATTCAAATGCAGGCCAATCAATCGAGTTAGCTTCAAATCCATGCGAAAAAACATGATTTAGCTTCAAATCAATGCGAAGTACAAGGCTTATCTTCAAATACATGAGAAGCAAATGATTTATCTTCAGATAATTGCGATATAAGTGATATAGATTCAAATGCATGCGAAACAAACGCTTTACCTTCAAATCGAAGCGAAACACATTATTTAGGTTCAAATCAACGCGAAATAGACGGCTTAGCATCAAATACATGAGAAACAAATGATTTATCTTCAGATAATTGCGATATAAGTGATATAGATTCAAATGCAGTCGAATCAATCGAGTTAGCTTCAAATTAATGCGAAGTAGGAGGATTATCTTCAAATCCATGCGAATCAAATGGTTTAGCTTAAAATACTTGTGATATACATGAATTAGCTTCAACTGCATGCGTAACAAACGACTTAGCTCCAAAACCAAGCAAAACACAAGATTTAGCTTCAAAACAATGCGAAGTGGAACGCTTAACTTCAAATACATGAGAAACAAATGGTTTAGCTTCAAATACTTGTGATATACAATGATTTAGCTACAACTGCATGCGAAACAAACGAGTTAGCTTCAAATCCAAGCGAAACACATGATTTATCTTCAAATTAATGCGAAGTAGGAGGCTTATCTTCAAATCCATGCGAAACAAATGGTTTAGCTTCAAATACTTTTGATATACATGATTTAGCTTCAACTGGATGCCAAAAAAACGAGTTAGTTTCAAATCCATACGAAACACATGATTCAGCATCAAATCAATGCGAAGTAGCAGGCTTAGCTTCAAATACATGAGAAAAAAATGATTTTTCTTCAGATAATTGCGATATATGTGATATAGCTTCAACTGCATGCGAAACAAACGAGTTAGCTTCAAAATCAAGCGAAACACATGATTCAGATTCAAGTCAATGCGAAATAGAAGGCTTAGCTTCAAATCAATGCGACGTAGAAGGCTTATCATCAAATTAATGCGAAATAAATGGTTTAGCTTCAAATACTTGTGATATACATGATTTAGCTTCAACTGCATGCGTAACAAACGAGTTAGCTTCAAAACCAAGCGAAAGAAATGATTTAGCTGGAAATCAATGCGAAGTAGAAAGCTTAGCTTCAAATCCATGTGAATCAAACGGTTTAACTTCAAATACTCGTGATATACATGATTTATCTTCAAATGCAGGCGAAACAAAAGAGTTAGCTTCAAATCCATGCGAAACAAATGCTTTAGCTTCAAATACTTTTGATAAACATGATTTAGCTTCAACTGCATGCGAAACAAACGAGTTAGCTTCAAATCCATGCGAAACATATGATTTAGCTTCAAATAAATGCGATATAGACGGCTTAGCTTCAAATACATGAGAAGCAAATGATTTATCTTCAGATAATTTGCGATATAAGAGATATAGATTCAAATGCAGGCCAAACAATCGAGTTAGCTTCAAATCCATGCGAAAAACATGATTTAGTTTCAAATCAATGCGAAGTACAAGGCTTATCTTCAAATACATGAGAAGCAAATGATTTATCTTCAGATAATTGCGATATAAGTGATATAGATTCAAATGCATGCGAAACAAACGCTTTACCTTCAAATCGAAGCGAAACACATTATTTAGGTTCAAATCAATGCGAAATAGACGGCTTAGCATCAAATACATGAGAAACAAATGATTTATCTTCAGATAATTGTGATATAAGTGATATAGATTCAAATGCAGTCGAATCAATCGAGTTAGCTTCAAATTAATGCGAAGTAGGAGGATTATCTTCAAATCCATGCGAATCAAATGGTTTAGCTTAAAATACTTGTGATATACATGATTTAGCTTCAACTGCATGCGTAACAAACGACTTAGCTCCAAAACCAAGCAAAACACAAGATTTAGCTTCAAAACAATGCGAAGTGGAACGCTTAACTTCAAATACATGAGAAACAAATGGTTTAGCTTCAAATACTTGTGATATACAATGATTTAGCTTCAACTGCATGCGATACAAACGTGTTAGCTATAAATCCATACGAAACACATGATTCAGCATCAAATCAATGCGAAGTAGCAGGCTTAGCTTCAAATACATGAGAAAAAAATGATTTTCTTCAGATAATTGCGATATACGTGATATAGCTTCAAATGCACGCGAAACAATCGAGTTAGATTCAAATCCATGCGAAATACATGATTTATCTTCAAATGCAGGCGAAACAAAAGAGTTAGCTTCATATCCATGCGAAACACATCATTTAGCTTCAAATTATTGCGAAACAAATGGTTTAGCTTCAAATACTTGTGATATACATGATTTATGTCCAAATGCAGGCGAAACAAAAGAGTTAGCTTCAAATCCATGCGAAACACATGATTTAGCTTCAAATCAATGCGAAGTACAAGGCTTATGTTCAAATACATGAGAAACATATGATTTATCATCAGATAATTGCGATAAATGTGATATAGATGCAAATGCAGGCGAAACTATCGAGTTAGCTTCAAATCAATGCGAAGTAGAGGGCTTATCTTCAAATCCATGCGAAGCAAATGGTTTAGATTCAAATACTTGTGATATACATGATTTAGCTTCAAATGCACGCGATACAATCGAGTTAACTTCAAGTCCATGCGAATCACGTGATTTAGCTTCAAATCAAAGCGAAGTAGAAGGCTTAGCTTCAAATCCAAGCGAAACACTTGATTTTGCTGCAAATCAATGCGAAGTAGATGGCTTATCTTCAAATCCATGCGAATCAAATGGATTAGCTTCAAATACTTGTGATATATATGATTTAGCTTCAACAGCATGCGAAACAAAAGTGTTAGCTTTAAATCCATGCGAAAAACATGATTTAGCTCCAAATCAATGCGAAGTAGAAGGCTTAGCTCCAAATCCATGGGAATCAAATGGTTTAGCTTCAAATACCTGTGATTTACATGATTTTGATTCAACTGCATGCGAAACAAACGAGTCAGCTTCAAATCCATGCTAAACAAACGAGTTAGCTTCAAATCCATGCGAAACTCATGATTTAGCTTCAAATCAATGCGAAATAGAAGGTTGATTTTCAGATCCATGCGAAACAAATGGTTTAGCTTCAAACACTTGTGATATACTACATTTAGCTTCAACAGCATGCGAAACAAACGAGTTAGCTTTAAATCTATGCGATAGAATCGAGTTAGCTTCAAATCCATGAGAAACAGATGATTTAGCTTCAATTCATTGCGAAATAGAAGGCTGATATTCGAATCCATTCGAAACAAATGGTTTAGCTGCAAATACTTGTGATGTACATGATTTAGCTTCAACTGCATGCGAAACAAACGAGTTAGCTTCAAATCCAGACGAAACTCGTGATTTATCTTCAAATCAATACGAAATAGAAGGCTCATTTTCAAATCCATGCGAAACAAATGGTTTAGCTTCAAATACTTGTGAAATACATGATTGCTCTCAACTGCATGCGAAACAAACGTGTTACTTTAAATCCATGAGAAACACATGATTTAGCTTCAAATCAATGCGAAATAGAAGGCTGATTTTCGAATCCATGCAAAACAAATGGATTATCTTCAAATACTTGTGATATACATGATTTAGCTTCAACTGCATGCGAAACAAACGAGTTTGCTTGAAATCCAAGCGAAACACATGATTTATCTTCAAATCAATGCGAAGTGGAAGGCTTAGCTTCAACTCCATGCGAAACGAATGATTTAGCTTCAAATACTTGCGAGCATAAGTGATATAGCTTCAACTGCATGCGAAACAAACGAGTTTTCTTCAAACCCAAACGAAACACTTGATTTAGCTTCAAATCAATGCGAAGTAGGAGGCTTAGCTTCAAATCCATGCGAATCAAATGGTTTAGCTTCAAATACTTGTGATATACATGATTTTGCTTCAACTGCATGCGAAACAAACGAGTTAGCTTTAAATCCATGCGATAGAAACGAGTTAGCTTCAAATCCATGAGAAACACATGATTTACCTTCAAATCATTGCGAAATAGAACTCTGATTTTCGAATCCATGCGTAACAAATGGTTTAGCTTGAAATACTTGTGATATACATGATTTAGCTTCAACTGCATGCGATACAAACGTGTTAGCTATAAATCCATGCGAAACACATGATTTTGTTCCAAATCAATGCGAAGTAGAATGCTTACCTCCAAATCCTAGCGAATCAAATGGTTTAGCTTCAATTACTTGTGATATACATGATTTTGCTTCAACTGCATGAGAAACAAATGAGTTAGCTTCAACTCCATGCGAAACAAACGAGTTAGCTTCAAATCCATGCGAAACAAACGAGTTAGCTTCAAATCCATGCGAAACTCATGATTTAGATTCAAATCAATGCGAAATAGAAGGCTGATTTACGAATCCATGCGAAACAAATGGTTTAGCTTCAAATACTTGTGATATACATGATTTAGGTTCAACTGCATGCGAAACAAACGTGTTAGCTTTAAGTCCAAGCGAAACCCATGATTTAGCTTCAAATCCAAGCAAATACATGATCAAGCTTCAAATCAATGCGAAGTAGAACGCTTAGCTTCAAATCCATGCGAATCAAATGATTTAGCTTCTATTACTTGTGATATACATGATTTTGCTTCAACTGCATGCGAAACAAACGAGTTAGCTTCAAATCCATGCGAAACAAACGAGTTAGCTTCAAATCAATGCGAAATAGAAGGCTGATTTTCGAATCCATGCGAAACAAATGGTTTAGCTTCAAATACTTGTGATATACATGATTTAGCTTCAACTGCATGCGAAACAATCGTGTTATCTTTAAATCCATGCAAAACACATGGTTTAGCTCCAAATCAATGCGAAGTAGTAGGTTTAGCTCCAAATCCATGGGAATCAAATGGTTTAGCTTCAAATACTTGTGATATACATGATTTAGGTTCAACTGCATGCGAAACAAACGTGTTAGCTTTAAGTCCATGCGAAACTCATGATTTAGCTTCAAATCAATGCGAAATAGAAGGCTGACTTTCGAATCCATGCGAAACAAATGGTTTAGCTTCAAATACTTGTGATATACATGATTTAGGTTCAACTGCATGCGAAACAAACGTGTTAGCTTTAAGTCCATGCGAAACATGATTTCGCTTCAAATCCAAGCGAAATACATGATTAAGCTTCAAATCAATGCGAAGTAGAGGGCTTATCTTCAAATCCATGCGAAGCAAATGGTTTAGATTCAAATACTTGTGATATACATGATTTAGCTTCAAATGCACGCGATACAATCGAGTTAACTTCAAGTCCATGCGAATCACGTGATTTAGCTTCAAATCAAAGCGAAGTAGAAGGCTTAGCTTCAAATCCAAGCGAAACACTTGATTTTGCTGCAAATCAATGCGAAGTAGATGGCTTATCTTCAAATCCATGCGAATCAAATGGATTAGCTTCAAATACTTGTGATATATATGATTTAGCTTCAACAGCATGCGAAACAAAAGTGTTAGCTTTAAATCCATGCGAAAAACATGATTTAGCTCCAAATCAATGCGAAGTAGAAGGCTTAGCTCCAAATCCATGGGAATCAAATGGTTTAGCTTCAAATACCTGTGATTTACATGATTTTGATTCAACTGCATGCGAAACAAACGAGTCAGCTTCAAATCCATGCTAAACAAACGAGTTAGCTTCAAATCCATGCGAAACTCATGATTTAGCTTCAAATCAATGCGAAATAGAAGGTTGATTTTCAGATCCATGCGAAACAAATGGTTTAGCTTCAAACACTTGTGATATACTACATTTAGCTTCAACAGCATGCGAAACAAACGAGTTAGCTTTAAATCTATGCGATAGAATCGAGTTAGCTTCAAATCCATGAGAAACAGATGATTTAGCTTCAATTCATTGCGAAATAGAAGGCTGATATTCGAATCCATTCGAAACAAATGGTTTAGCTGCAAATACTTGTGATGTACATGATTTAGCTTCAACTGCATGCGAAACAAACGAGTTAGCTTCAAATCCAGACGAAACTCGTGATTTATCTTCAAATCAATACGAAATAGAAGGCTCATTTTCAAATCCATGCGAAACCAAATGGTTTAGCTTCAAATACTTGTGAAATACATGATTGCTCTCAACTGCATGCGAAACAAACGTGTTACTTTAAATCCATGAGAAACACATGATTTAGCTTCAAATCAATGCGAAATAGAAGGCTGATTTTCGAATCCATGCAAAACAAATGGATTATCTTCAAATACTTGTGATATACATGATTTAGCTTCAACTGCATGCGAAACAAACGAGTTTGCTTGAAATCCAAGCGAAACACATGATTTATCTTCAAATCAATGCGAAGTGGAAGGCTTAGCTTCAACTCCATGCGAAACGAATGATTTAGCTTCAAATACTTGCGAGCATAAGTGATATAGCTTCAACTGCATGCGAAACAAACGAGTTTTCTTCAAACCCAAACGAAACACTTGATTTAGCTTCAAATCAATGCGAAGTAGGAGGCTTAGCTTCAAATCCATGCGAATCAAATGGTTTAGCTTCAAATACTTGTGATATACATGATTTTGCTTCAACTGCATGCGAAACAAACGAGTTAGCTTTAAATCCATGCGATAGAAACGAGTTAGCTTCAAATCCATGAGAAACACATGATTTACCTTCAAATCATTGCGAAATAGAACTCTGATTTTCGAATCCATGCGTAACAAATGGTTTAGCTTGAAATACTTGTGATATACATGATTTAGCTTCAACTGCATGCGATACAAACGTGTTAGCTATAAATCCATGCGAAACACATGATTTTGTTCCAAATCAATGCGAAGTAGAATGCTTACCTCCAAATCCTAGCGAATCAAATGGTTTAGCTTCAATTACTTGTGATATACATGATTTTGCTTCAACTGCATGAGAAACAAATGAGTTAGCTTCAACTCCATGCGAAACAAACGAGTTAGCTTCAAATCCATGCGAAACAAACGAGTTAGCTTCAAATCCATGCGAAACTCATGATTTAGATTCAAATCAATGCGAAATAGAAGGCTGATTTACGAATCCATGCGAAACAAATGGTTTAGCTTCAAATACTTGTGATATACATGATTTAGGTTCAACTGCATGCGAAACAAACGTGTTAGCTTTAAGTCCAAGCGAAACCCATGATTTAGCTTCAAATCCAAGCAAATACATGATCAAGCTTCAAATCAATGCGAAGTAGAACGCTTAGCTTCAAATCCATGCGAATCAAATGATTTAGCTTCTATTACTTGTGATATACATGATTTTGCTTCAACTGCATGCGAAACAAACGAGTTAGCTTCAAATCCATGCGAAACAAACGAGTTAGCTTCAAATCAATGCGAAGTGGAAGGCTTAGCTTCAACTCCATGCGAAACGAATGATTTAGCTTCAAATACTTGCGAGCATAAGTGATATAGCTTCAACTGCATGCGAAACAAACGAGTTTTCTTCAAACCCAAACGAAACACTTGATTTAGCTTCAAATCAATGCGAAGTAGGAGGCTTAGCTTCAAATCCATGCGAATCAAATGGTTTAGCTTCAAATACTTGTGATATACATGATTTTGCTTCAACTGCATGCGAAACAAACGAGTTAGCTTTAAATCCATGCGATAGAAACGAGTTAGCTTCAAATCCATGAGAAACACATGATTTACCTTCAAATCATTGCGAAATAGAACTCTGATTTTCGAATCCATGCGTAACAAATGGTTTAGCTTGAAATACTTGTGATATACATGATTTAGCTTCAACTGCATGCGATACAAACGTGTTAGCTATAAATCCATGCGAAACACATGATTTTGTTCCAAATCAATGCGAAGTAGAATGCTTACCTCCAAATCCTAGCGAATCAAATGGTTTAGCTTCAATTACTTGTGATATACATGATTTTGCTTCAACTGCATGAGAAACAAATGAGTTAGCTTCAACTCCTTGCGAAACAAACGAGTTAGCTTCAAATCCATGCGAAACAAACGAGTTAGCTTCAAATCCATGCGAAACTCATGATTTAGATTCAAATCAATGCGAAATAGAAGGCTGATTTACGAATCCATGCGAAACAAATGGTTTAGCTTCAAATACTTGTGATATACATGATTTAGGTTCAACTGCATGCGAAACAAACGTGTTAGCTTTAAGTCCAAGCGAAACCCATGATTTAGCTTCAAATCCAAGCAAATACATGATCAAGCTTCAAATCAATGCGAAGTAGAACGCTTAGCTTCAAATCCATGCGAATCAAATGATTTAGCTTCTATTACTTGTGATATACATGATTTTGCTTCAACTGAATGCGAAACAAACGAGTTAGCTTCAAATCCATGCGAAACAAACGAGTTAGCTTCAAATCAATGCGAAATAGAAGGCTGATTTTCGAATCCATGCGAAACAAATGGTTTAGCTTCAAATACTTGTGATATACATGATTTAGCTTCAACTGCATGCGAAACAATCGTGTTATCTTTAAATCCATGCAAAACACATGGTTTAGCTCCAAATCAATGCGAAGTAGTAGGTTTAGCTCCAAATCCATGGGAATCAAATGGTTTAGCTTCAAATACTTGTGATATACATGATTTAGGTTCAACTGCATGCGAAACAAACGTGTTAGCTTTAAGTCCATGCGAAACTCATGATTTAGCTTCAAATCAATGCGAAATAGAAGGCTGACTTTCGAATCCATGCGAAACAAATGGTTTAGCTTCAAATACTTGTGATATACATGATTTAGGTTCAACTGCATGCGAAACAAACGTGTTAGCTTTAAGTCCATGCGAAACATGATTTCGCTTCAAATCCAAGCGAAATACATGATTAAGCTTCAAATCAATGCGAAGTAGAACGCTTAGCTTCAAATCCATGCGAATCAAATGGTTCAGCTTCTAATACTTGTGATATACATGATTTTTCTTCAACTGCATGCGAAACAAACGAGATAGCTTCAAATCCATGCGAATCAAATGGTTTAGCTTCTAATACTTGTGATATACATGATTTTGCTTCAACTGCATGCGAAACAAACGAGTTAGCTTCAAATCCATGCGAAACAAACGAGTTAGCTTCAAATCAATGCGAAATAGAAGGCTGATTTTCGAATCCATGCGAAACAAATGGTTTAGCTTCAAATACTTGTGATATACATGATTTAGCTTCAACTGCATGCGAAACAATCGTGTTATCTTTAAATCCATGCAAAACACATGGTTTAGCTCCAAATCAATGCGAAGTAGTAGGTTTAGCACCAAATCCATGGGAATCAAATGGTTTAGCTTCAAATACTTGTGATATACATGATTTAGGTTCAACTGCATGCGAAACAAACGTGTTAGCTTTAAGTCCATGCGAAACTCATGATTTAGCTTCAAATCAATGCGAAATAGAAGGCTGACTTTCGAATCCATGCGAAACAAATGGTTTAGCTTCAAATACTTGTGATATACATGATTTAGGTTCAACTGCATGCGAAACAAACGTGTTAGCTTTAAGTCCATGCGAAACATGATTTAGCTTCAAATCCAAGCGAAATACATGATTAAGCTTCAAATCAATGCGAAGTAGAACGCTTAGCTTCAAATCCATGCGAATCAAATGGTTTAGCTTCTAATACTTGTGATATACATGATTTTGCTTCAACTGCATGCGAAACAAACGAGTTAGCTTCAAATCCATGCGAAACAAACGAGTTAGCTTCAAATCCATGCGAAACTCATGATTTAGCTTCAAATCAATGCGAAATAGAAGGCTGATTTTCGAATCCATTCGAAACAAATGGTTTAGCTTCAAATGCTTGTGATCCTACATGATTTAGCGTCAACTGCATGCGAAACAATCGTGTTATCTTTAAATCCATGCAAAACACATGATTTAGCTCCAAATCAATGCGAAGTAGTAGGTTTAGCTCCAAATCCATGCGAAACAAATGGTTTAGCTTCAAATACTTGTGATATACATGATTTAGGTTCAACTGCATGCGAAACAAACGAGTTAGCTTTAAGTCCATGCGGAACACATGTTTTAGCTACAAATACAAGCGAAATACATGATTAAGCTTCAAATCAATGCGAAGAAAAAGGCTTAGCTTCAAATCCACGCAAAACAAATGGTTTAGCTTCAAATACTTGTGATATACATGATTTTTCTTCAACTGCATGCGAAACAAACGAGTTAGCTTCAAATCCAGGCGAAACAAACGAGTTAGCTTCAAATCAATGCGAAACTCATGATTTAGATTCAAATCAATGCGAAATAGAAGGCTGATTTTCGAAACCACGCAAAACAAATGGTTTAGCTTCAAATACTTGTGATATAAATGATTTAGGTTCAACTGCATGCGAAACAAACGTGTTAGCTTTAAGTCCATGAGAAACACATGATTTAGCTTCAAATCCAAGCAAATACATGATTAAGCTTCAAATCAATGCGAAGTAGAACGCTTAGCTTCAAATCCATGCGAATCAAATGGTTTAGCTTCTAATACTTGTGATATACATGATTTTGCTTCAACTGCATGCGAAACAAACGAGTTAGCTTCAAATCCATGCGAAACAAACGAGTTAGCTTCAAATCCATGCGAAACTCATGATTTAGCTTCAAATCAATGCGAAATAGAAGGCTGACTTTCGAATCCATGCGAAACAAATGGTTTAGCTTCAAATACTTGTGATATAGATGATTTAGGTTCAACTGCATGCGAAACAAACGTGTTAGCTTTAAGTCCATGCGAAACATGATTTAGCTTCAAATCCAAGCGAAATACATGATTAAGCTTCAAATCAATGCGAAGTAGAACGCTTAGCTTCAAATCCATGCGAGTCAAATGGTTTAGCTTCTAATACTTGTGATATACATGATTTTGCTTCAACTGCATGCGAAACAAACGAGTTAGCTTCAAATCCATGCGAAACAAACGAGTTAGCTTCAAATCCATGAGAAACACATGATTTAGCATCAAATCATTGCGAAATAGAAGACTGATTTTCGAATCCATGCGAAACAAATGGTTTAGCTTCAAATACTTGTGATATACATGATTTAGCTTCAACTGCATGCGAAACAATCGTGTTATCTTTAAATCCATGCAAAACACATGGTTTAGCTCCAAATCAATGCGAAGTAGTAGGTTTAGCTCCAAATCCATGGGAATCAAATGGTTTAGCTTCAAATACTTGTGATATACATGATTTAGGTTCAACTGCATGCGAAACAAACGTGTTAGCTTTATGTCCATGCGAAACTCATGATTTAGCTTCAAATCAATGCGAAATAGAAGGCTGACTTTCGAATCCATGCGAAACAAATGGTTTAGCTTCAAATACTTGTGATATACATGATTTAGCTTCAACTGCATGCGAAACAATCGTGTTATCTTTAAATCCATGCAAAACACATGGTTTAGCTCCAAATCAATGCGAAGTAGTAGGTTTAGCTCCAAATCCATGCGAAACAAATGGTTTAGCTTCAAATACTTGTGATATACATGATTTAGGTTCAACTGCATGCGAAACAAACGTGTTAGCTTTAAGTCCATGCGAAACATGATTTAGCTTCAAATCCAAGCGAAATACATGATTAAGCTTCAAATCAATGCGAAGTAGAACGCTTAGCTTCAAATCCATGCGAATCAAATGGTTTAGCTTCTAATACTTGTGATATACATGATTTTGCTTCAACTGCATGCGAAACAAACGAGTTAGCTTCAAATCCATGCGAAACAAACGAGTTAGCTTCAAATCCATGCGAAACTCATGATTTAGCTTCAAATCAATGCGAAATAGAAGGCTGATTTTCGAATCTATTCGAAACAAATGGTTTAGCTTCAAATGCTTGTGATCCTACTTGATTTAGCGTCAACTGCATGCGAAACAATCGTGTTATCTTCAAATCCATGCAAAACACATGATTTAGCTCCAAATCAATGCGAAGTAGTAGGTTTAGCTCCAAATCCATGCGAAACAAATGGTTTAGCTTCAAATATTTGTGATATACATGATTTAGCTTCAAATGCAGGCGAGACAAACGAGTTAGCTTTAAGTCCATGCGAAACACATGATTTAGCTACAAATACAAGCGAAATACATGATTAAGCTTCAAATCAATGCGAAGAAAAAGGCTTAGCTTCAAATCCATGCGAATCAAATGGTTCAGCTTCTAATACTTGTGATATACATGATTTTTCTTCAACTGCATGCGAAACAAACGAGTTAGCTTCAAATCCTTGCGAAACTCATGATTTAGATTCAAATCAATGCGAAATAGAAGGCTGATTTTCGAAACCACGCAAAACAAATGGTTTAGCTTCAAATATTTGTGATATACATGATTTAGCTTCAAATGCAGGCGAGACAAACGAGTTAGCTTTAAGTCCATGCGAAACACATGATTTAGCTACAAATACAAGCGAAATACATGATTAAGCTTCAAATCAATGCGAAGAAAAAGGCTTAGCTTCAAATCCACGCAAAACAAATGGTTTAGCTTCAAATACTTGTGATATACATGATTTTTCTTCAACTGCATGCGAAACAAACGAGTTAGCTTCAAATCCAGGCGAAACAAACGAGTTAGCTTCAAATCAATGCGAAACTCATGATTTAGATTCAAATCAATGCGAAATAGAAGGCTGATTTACGAATCCATGCGAAACAAATGGTTTAGCTTCAAATACTTGTGATATACTAGATTTAGATTCAACAGCATGCGAAACAAACGAGTTAGCTATAAATCCATGCGATAGAAACGAGTTAGCTTCAAATCCATGAGAAACACGTGATTTAGCTTCAAACCAATGCGAAATAGAAGGCTGATTTTCGAAACCACGCAAAACAAATGGTTTAGCTTCAAATACTTGTGATATACATGATTTAGGTTCAACTGCATGCGAAACAAACGTGTTAGCTTTAAGTCCATGCGAAACACATGATTTAGCTTCAAATCCAAGCAAATACATGATTAAGCTTCAAATCAATGCCAAGAAGAAGGCTTAGCTTCAAATCCATGCGAATCAAATGGTTCAGCTTCTAATACTTGTGATATACATGATTTTTCTTCAACTGCATGCGAAACAAACGAGTTAGCTTCAAATCCATGCGAAACTCATGATTTAGATTCAAATCAATGCGAAATAGAAGGCTGATTTTCGAAACCACGCAAAACAAATGGTTTAGCTTCAAATACTTGTGATATAAATGATTTAGGTTCAACTGCATGCGAAACAAACGTGTTAGCTTTAAGTCCATACGAAACACATGATTTAGCTTCAAATCCAAGCAAATACATGATTAAGCTTCAAATCAATGCGAAGTAGAACGCTTAGCTTCAAATCCATGCGAATCAAATGGTTTAGCTTCTAATACTTGTGATATACATGATTTTGCTTCAACTGCATGCGAAACAAACGAGTTAGCTTCAAATCCATGCGAAACAAACGAGTTAGCTTCAAATCCATGCGAAACTCATGATTTAGCTTCAAATCAATGCGAAATAGAAGGCTGACTTTCGAATCCATGCGAAACAAATGGTTTAGCTTCAAATACTTGTGATATAGATGATTTAGGTTCAACTGCATGCGAAACAAACGTGTTAGCTTTAAGTCCATGCGAAACATGACTTAGCTTCAAATCCAAGCGAAATACATGATTAAGCTTCAAATCAATGCGAAGTAGAACGCTTAGCTTCAAATCCATGCGAGTCAAATGGTTTAGCTTCTAATACTTGTGATATACATGATTTTGCTTCAACTGCATGCGAAACAAACGAGTTAGCTTCAAATCCATGCGAAACAAACGAGTTAGCTTCAAATCCATGAGAAACACATGATTTAGCATCAAATCATTGCGAAATAGAAGACTGATTTTCGAATCCATGCGAAACAAATGGTTTAGCTTCAAATACTTGTGATATACATGATTTAGGTTCAACTGCATGCGAAACAAACGTGTTAGCTTTAAGTCCATGCGAAACATGATTTGGCTTCAAATCCAAGCGAAATACATGATTTAGCTTCAAATGCAGGCGAGACAAACGAGTTTGCTTTAAGTCCATGCGAAACACATGATTTAGCTACAAATACAAGCGAAATACATTATTAAGCTTCAAATCAATGCGAAGAAAAAGGCTTAGCTTCAAATCCATGCGAATCAAATGGTTTAGCTTCTAATACTTGTGATATACATGATTTTTCTTCAACTGCATGCGAAACAAACGAGATAGCTTCAAATCCATGCGAATCAAATGGTTTAGCTTCTAATACTTGTGATATACATGATTTTGCTTCAACTGCATGCGAAACAAACGAGTTAGCTTCAAATCCATGCGAAACAAACGAGTTAGCTTCAATTCAATGCGAAATAGAAGGCTGATTTTCGAATCCATGCGAAACAAATGGTTTAGCTTCAAATACTTGTGATATACATGATTTAGCTTCAACTGCATGCGAAACAATCGTGTTATCTTTAAATCCATGCAAAACACATGGTTTAGCTCCAAATCAATGCGAAGTAGTAGGTTTAGCTCCAAATCCATGCGAAACAAATGGTTTAGCTTCAAATACTTGTGATATACATGATTTAGCTTCAAATGCAGGCGAGACAAACGAGTTAGCTTTAAGTCCATGCGAAACACATGATTTAGCTACAAATACAAGCGAAATACATGATTAAGCTTCAAATCAATGCGAAGAAAAAGGCTTAGCTTCAAATCCATGCGAATCAAATGGTTCAGCTTCTAATACTTGTGATATACATGATTTTTCTTCAACTGCATGCGAAACAAACGAGATAGCTTCAAATCCATGCGAATCAAATGGTTTAGCTTCTAATACTTGTGATATACATGATTTAGCTTCAACTGCATGCGAAACAATCGTGTTATCTTTAAATCCATGCAAAACACATGGTTTAGCTCCAAATCAATGCGAAGTAGTAGGTTTAGCTCCAAATCCATGGGAATCAAATGGTTTAGCTTCAAATACTTGTGATATATATGATTTAGGTTCAACTGCATGCGAAACAAACGTGTTAGCTTTAAGTCCATGCGAAACTCATGATTTAGCTTCAAATCAATGCGAAATAGAAGGCTGACTTTCGAATCCATGCGAAACAAATGGTTTAGCTTCAAATACTTGTGATATACATGATTTAGGTTCAACTGCATGCGAAACAAACGTGTTAGCTTTAAGTCCATGCGAAACATGATTTAGCTTCAAATCCAAGCGAAATACATGATTAAGCTTCAAATCAATGCGAAGTAGAACGCTTAGCTTCAAATCCATGCGAATCAAATGGTTTAGCTTCTAATACTTGTGATATACATGATTTTGCTTCAACTGCATGCGAAACAAACGAGTTAGCTTCAAATCCATGCGAAACAAACGAGTTAGCTTCAAATCCATGCGAAACTCATGATTTAGCTTCAAATCAATGCGAAATAGAAGGCTGATTTTCGAATCCATTCGAAACAAATGGTTTAGCTTCAAATGCTTGTGATCCTACTTGATTTAGCGTCAACTGCATGCGAAACAATCGTGTTATCTTTAAATCCATGCAAAACACATGATTTAGCTCCAAATCAATGCGAAGTAGTAGGTTTAGCTCCAAATCCATGCGAAACAAATGGTTTAGCTTCACATATTTGTGATATACATGATTTAGCTTCAAATGCAGGCGAGACAAACGAGTTAGCTTTAAGTCCATGCGAAACACATGATTTAGCTACAAATACAAGCGAAATACATGATTAAGCTTCAAATCAATGCGAAGAAAAAGGCTTAGCTTCAAATCCATGCGAATCAAATGGTTCAGCTTCTAATACTTGTGATATACATGATTTTTCTTCAACTGCATGCGAAACAAACGAGTTAGCTTCAAATCCATGCGAAACTCATGATTTAGATTCAAATCAATGCGAAATAGAAGGCTGATTTTCGAAACCACGCAAAACAAATGGTTTAGCTTCAAATATTTGTGATATACATGATTTAGCTTCAAATGCAGGCGAGACAAACGAGTTAGCTTTAAGTCCATGCGAAACACATGATTTAGCTACAAATACAAGCGAAATACATGATTAAGCTTCAAATCAGTGCGAAGAAAAAGGCTTAGCTTCAAATCCACGCAAAACAAATGGTTTAGCTTCAAATACTTGTGATATACATGATTTTTCTTCAACTGCATGCGAAACAAACGAGTTAGCTTCAAATCCAGGCGAAACAAACGAGTTAGCTTCAAATCAATGCGAAACTCATGATTTAGATTCGAATCAATGCGAAATAGAAGGCTGATTTACGAATCCATGCGAAACAAATGGTTTAGCTTCAAATACTTGTGATATACTAGATTTAGATTCAACAGCATGCGAAACAAACGAGTTAGCTATAAATCCATGCGATAGAAACGAGTTAGCTTCAAATCCATGAGAAACACGTGATTTAGCTTCAAACCAATGCGAAATAGAAGGCTGATTTTCGAAACCACGCAAAACAAATGGTTTAGCTTCAAATACTTGTGATATACATGATTTAGGTTCAACTGCATGCGAAACAAACGTGTTAGCTTTAAGTCCATGCGAAACACATGATTTAGCTTCAAATCCAAGCAAATACATGATTAAGCTTCAAATCAATGCGAAGTAGAACGCTTAGCTTCAAATCCATGCGAATCAAATGGTTTAGCTTCTAATACTTGTGATATACATGATTTTGCATCAACTGCATGCGAAACAAACGAGTTAGCTTCAAATCCATGCGAAACAAACGAGTTAGCTTCAAATCCATGCGAAACTCATGATTTAGCTTCAAATCAATGCGAAATAGAAGGCTGACTTTCGAATCCATGCGAAACAAATGGTTTAGCTTCAAATACTTGTGATATAGATGATTTAGGTTCAACTGCATGCGAAACAAACGTGTTAGCTTTAAGTCCATGCGAAACATGATTTAGCTTCAAATCCAAGCGAAATACATGATTAAGCTTCAAATCAATGCGAAGTAGAACGCTTAGCTTCAAATCCATGCGAGTCAAATGGTTTAGCTTCTAATACTTGTGATATACATGATTTTGCTTCAACTGCATGCGAAACAAACGAGTTAGCTTCAAATCCATGCGAAACAAACGAGTTAGCTTCAAATCCATGAGAAACACATGATTTAGCATCAAATCATTGCGAAATAGAAGACTGATTTTCGAATCCATGCGAAACAAATGGTTTAGCTTCAAATACTTGTGATATACTAGATTTAGCTTCAAGAGCATGCGAAACAAACGAGTTAGCTATAAATCCATGCGATAGAAACGAGTTAGCTTCAAATCCATGAGAAACACATGATTTAGCATCAAATCATTGCGAAATAGAAGACTGATTTTCGAATCCATGCGAAATAAATGGTTTAGCTTCAAATACTTGTGATATACTAGATTTAGCTTCAAGAGCATGCGAAACAAACGAGTTAGTTATAAATCCATGCGATACAAACGAGTTAGCTTCAAATCCATGAGAAACACATGATTTAGCATCAAATCATTGCGAAATAGAAGACTGATTTTCGAATCCATGCGAAACAAATGGTTTAGCTTCAAATACTTGTGATATACATGATTTAGGATCAACTGCATGCGAAACAAACGTGTTAGCTTTAAGTCCATGCGAACCACATGATTTAGCTTCAAATCCATGCGAAACACATGATTTAGCTCCAAATCAATGCGAAGTAGTAGGTTTAGCTCCAAATCCATGGGAATCAAATGGTTTAGCTTCAAATACTTGTGATATACATGATTTAGGTTCAACTGCATGCGAAACAAACGTGTTAGCTTTAAGTCCATGCGAAACACATGATTTAGCTTCAAATCCAAGCGAAATACATGATTAAGCTTCAAATCAATGCCAAGAAGAAGGCTTAGCTTCAAATCCATGCGAATCGAATGGTTCAGCTTCTAATACTTGTGATATACATGATTTTTCTTCAACTGCATGCGAAACAAACGAGTTAACTTCAAATCCATGCGAAACTCATGATTTAGATTCAAATCAATGCGAAATAGAAGGCTGATTTTCGAAACCACGCAAAACAAATGGTTTAGCTTCAAATACTTGTGATATACATGATTTTGCTTCAACTGCATGCGAAACAAACGAGTTAGCTTCAAATCCATGCGAAACAAACGAGTTAGCTTCAAATCCATGCGAAACTAATGATTTAGCTTCAAATCAATGCGAAATAGAAGGCTCATTTTCGAATCCATGCGAAACAAATGGTTTAGCTACAAATACTTGTGATATACATGATTTAGCTTCATCTGCATGCGAAGCAAACGTGTTAGCTTTAAATCCATGCGAAACACATGATTTAGCTCCAAATCAATGCGAAGTAGTAGGTTTAGCTCCAAATCCATGCGAAACAAATGGTTTTGCTTCAAATATTTGTGATATACATGATTTAGCTTCAAATGCAGGCGAGACAAACGAGTTAGCTTTAAGTCCATGCGAAACACATGACTTAGCTACAAATACAAGCGAAATACATGATTAAGCTTCAAATCAATGCGAAGAAAAAGGCTTAGCTTCAAATCCATGCGAATCAAATGGTTCAGCTTCTAATACTTGTGATATACATGATTTTTCTTCAACTGCATGCGAAACAAACGAGTTAGCTTCAAATCCATGCGAAACTCATGATTTAGCTCCAAATCAATGCGAAGTAGATGGCTTAGCTCCAAATCCATGGGAATCAAATGGTTTAGCTTCAAATACTTGTGATATACATGATATAGCATCAACTGCATGCGAAACAAACGAGTTAGCTTCAAATCCAAGCAAAACACTTGATTTAGCTTCAAATCAATGCGAAGTAGAAGGCTGATCTTCGAATCCATGCGAAACAAATGGTTCAGCTTCAAATACACGTGATATACATGATTTAGCTGCAACAGCATGCGAAACAAACGAGTAGCTTCAAATCCATGCGAAACACATGACTTAGCTTCAAATTCATGCGAAACACATGGATTAGATTAATATTCATGCGAAACAAATGGTTTTGCTACAAATACTTGTGATATACATGATTTAGCTTCAAATCTATGCGAAATAGAAGGCTGATCATCGAATCCATGCGAAACAAATAGTTTAGCTTCAAATAGTTGTGATATACGTGATTTAGCTTCAAATGTATGCAAAACAAACGAGTTAGCTTCAAATCCATGCGAAGCACATGATTTAGCTTCAAATCAATGCGAATCACATGGTTTAGCTTAATACTCATGCGAAACACATGGTTTAACTTAATATTCATGCGAAACAAATTGTTCAGCTTCAAATACTTGTGATATACATGATTGAGCTTCAACTGCAAGTGAAACAAACGTGTTACCTTCAAATCCAAGCGAAACATATGATTTAGCTTCAAATCAATGCGAAGTAGAAGGCTTAGCTTCAAATCCATGCGAAACGGATGACTGGGCTTCAAATACTTGCGAATATAAGTGATATAACTTCGAATGCAGGCGAAATAACCGAGTTAGCTTTAAATCCATACCAAACACAAGATTTAGCTTCCAATCAATGCGAAGTAGAAGGCATAGTTTCAAATCCAAGCCTAACACATGATTTAGCTTCAAATCAATGCGAAGTAGAAGGCTTAGCTTCAAATCCGAGCGAAACGCATGATTTAGCTTCACATCAATGCGAAGTGGAAGGCTTAGCTTCAAATACATGAGGAACAGATGGTTTAGGTTCAAATACTTGTGATATACATGATTTAGCTTCAAATCTATGCGAAATAGAAGGCTGATCATCGAATCCATGCGAAACAAATAGTTTAGCTTCAAATAGTTGTGATATACGTGATTTAGCTTCAAATGTATGCGAAACAAACGAGTTAGCTTCTAATCCATGCGAAGCACATGATTTAGCTTCAAATCAATGCTAATCACATGGTTTAGCTTAATACTCATGCGAAACACATGGTCTAACTTAATATTCATGCGAAACAAATTGTTCAGCTTCAAATACTTGTGATATACATGAATTAGCTTCAACTGCATCCGAAATAACCGAATTAGCTTCAAATCCAAGCGAAACACATGATTTAGCTTCAAATCAATGCGAACTAGAAGCCTTAGCTTCAAATCCATGCGAAACGAATGATTGAACTTCAAATACTTGCGAATGTAAGAGATATAGCTTCGAATGCAAGCAAAACAAACGAGTTAGATACAAATTCATGCGAAACACATGATTTAGCTTCAATTCAATGCGAAGTAGAAGGCTTAGTTTCAAATCCAAGCGAAAAACATGATTTAGCTTCAAATCAATGCGAAGTAGAAGGCTTTGTTTCAAATCCATGCGAATCAAATGGTTTTGCTTCAATTACTTGTGATATACATGATTTAGCTTCAAATGTATGCGAAACAAACGAGATAGCTCCAAATACAAGCGAAACACATGATTTAGCTTCACATCAATGCGAAGTGGAAGGCTTAGCTTCAAATACATGAGGAACAAATGGTTTAGGTTCAAATACTTGTAAAATACATGATTTAGAATCAACTGCAGGCGAATCAAACGAGTTGGCTTCAAATACAAGCGAATACACGGTTCAGCTTCAAATCAATACGAAGTAGCGGGCTTAGATACAAATCCATGAGAAACGAATGATTTATCTACAAATACTGGCGAATATAAGTGATATTGGTTCAAATGCAGGAGAAACAAATGAGTTAGCTTCAAATCCGAGCGAAACACATGATTTAGCTTCAAATCCATGCGAAGCACATGATTTACCTCCAAATCAATGCGAAGTGGAAGGCTTAGCTTCACATCAATGCGAAACAAATGGTTTAGTTTCAAATACTTGTGATACACATGATTTAGCTTCAAGTGCATGCGAAACAAACGAGTTAGCTTCAAATCCATACAAAACACATGATTTAGCTTCAAGTCAATGCGAAGTAGAAGGCATATATTCGAAACCATACGAATCAAATGGTTTTGCTTCAAATACCTGTGATATACATGATTTAGCACCAAATGCAGGCGATACAAACAAGTTAGCTTCAAATCCATGCGAAACACACGATTTAGCTTCAAATTCATGCGAGTCACATGGATTAGCTTCCTAGCTTCATATTCTTGCGAAACAGATGTATTATATACAGATACTTGTGATGTACATGTTTTAGGTTCAACTGCATGCGAAACGAACGTGTTAGCTTCAAATCCAAGCGAAACACATGATTTAGCTTCAAATTCTTGCGAATCACATGGGTTAGCTTGAAATCCTTGCGATACAAATGGGTTAGCTTCAAATACTTGTTTATACATGACTTAGCTTCAACTGCATGCGAAACAAACGAGTTAGCATCAAATCCATGCGTAACACATGATTTAGCTTCAAATCAATGCGAAGTGGTAGGCTTAGCTTCACATACATGAGAAACAAATGTTTTAGCTCCAAATACTTGTGGTATACATGATTTGGCTTCAGCTGCGTGGGAAACAAACGAGTTATCTTGAAATCCAAGCGAAGCACATTAATTAGCTTCAAATCAATGCGAAGTTGAAGGCTTAGCTTCAAATACATGCGAAGGGAATGATTAAGTTTCAAATACTTGCGAATAGAAGTGTTATAGCGTCAACTGCATGTGAAACAAACGAGGTAGCTTCAAATCCAAGCGAAACACATGATTTAGCTTCAAATCAATGCGAAGTAGAAGCCCTAGTTTCACATTCATGCGAAACGAATGATTTGGTTTCAAATACTTGCGAATATAAGCGATATATCTTCAACTGCATGCGAAACAAACGAGTTAGTTTCAAATCCAAGTGAAACACATGATTTAGCTTCAAATTCTTGCGAAACACATGCTTTAGCTTCAAATCCTTGCGATACAAATGGTTTAGCTTCAAATACTTGATTATACATGATTTAGCTTCAACTGCATGCGAAACAAACGAGTTAGCATCAAATCCATGCGTAACACATGATTTAGCTTAAGATCAATACGAAGTAGACGGCTTAGCTTCAAATCAATGCGAAACAAATGGTTTAGCCTCAAATACTTGTGATATACATAATTTAGCTTCAACTGCATGCGAAAGAAACGAGTTAGCTTCAAATCCAAGCGAAACACATGATTTATCTTCAAGTCAATGCGAAGTTGAAGGCTTTGCTTCAAATCCATGCGATGCGAATGGTTTAGCTTCAAATACTTGTGATATACATGATTTATCTTCAAATACAGGCGAAAAAAACGTGTTAGCTTCACATCCATGCGAAACAGATGATTTAGCTTCAAATAAATTCGAAATAGACGGCTTAGCCTCAAATACATGAGAAACAAATGATTTATCTTCAGATAATTGCGATGTAAGTGATAGAGCCTCAAATGCAGGCGAAACAATCGAGTTAGCTTCAAATCAATGCGAAGTGGAACGCTTAGCTTCAAATCCACGCGATACAAATGGTTTAGCTTCAAATACTTGTGCTATACATGATTTATCTTCAAATGCAGGCGAAGCAAAAGAGTTAGCTTCAAAACCAAGCGAAACACATCATTTAGCTTCAAATTCATGCGAATCACATAGTTTAGCTCAATATTCATGCGAAACAGATGGTTTACATTCAGGTACTTCTGATAAACATGATTTAGCTTCAACTGCATGCGAAACAAACGAGTTAGCTTCAAATCCAAGCGAAACACATGATTTACATTCAAATCAATGCGAAATAGAAGGCTTAGTTTCAAATCAATGCGAAGTGGAACGCTTAGGTTCAAATCCACGCGATACAAATGGTTTAGCTTCAAATACTTGTGCTATACATGATTTATCTTCAAATGCAGGCGAAACAAAAGAGTTAGCTTCATATCCATGCGAAACAAATGCTTTAGCTTGAAATACTTGTGATATACATGATGCAGCTTCAAATGCAGGCGAAACAAACGAGTTAGCTTCAAATCCATGCGAAACACATGATTTAGATTCAAATCAATGCGAAGTACATGGCTTATCTTCAAATACATGAGAAACAAATGATTTATCTTCAGATAATTGCGATATAAGTGATATAGATTCAAATGCAGTCGAATCAATCGAGTTAGCTTCAAATTAATGCGAAGTAGGAGGATTATCTGCAAATCCATGCGAAACAAATGGTTTAGCTTCAAATACTTGTGATATACATGATTTAACTTCAAATGCAGGCGAAACAAACGAGTTAGCTTCAAAACCAAGCGACACACATGATTTAGCTTCAAATCAATGCGAAGTAGAAGGCTTAGTTTCAAATTCATGCGAAACAAAATGGTTTAGCTTCAAATACCTGTGATATACATAATTTAGCTTCAACTGCATGCGAAACAAACGAGTTAGCTTCTAATCCAAGCGAAACACATGATTTATCTTCAAATCAATGTGACGTAGAAGGCTTATCATCAAATCAATGCGAAAAAAATGGTTTAGCTTCAAATACTTGTGATATACATGATATAGCATCAACTGCATGCGAAACAAACGAGTTAGCTTCAAAACCAAGCGAAACACATGATTTAGCTGCAAATCAATGCGAAGTAGAAGGCTTAGCTTCAAATACATGATAAGCAAATGATTTATCTTCACATAATTGCGATATAAGTGATATAGATTCAAATGCAGTCGAATCAATCGAGCTAGCTTCAAATTCATGCGAAAGGAATGGTTTAGCTTTAAATACTTGTGATATACATGATTCAGCTTCAACTGCATGCGAAACAGACGAGTTAGCTTCAAAACCAAGCGAAACACATGATTTAGATTCAAATCAATGCGAAGTAGAAGGCTTAGCTTCGAATTCATGCGAAACAAATGGTTTAGCTTCAAATACTTGTGATATACATGATTTAGCTTCAACTGCATGCGAAACAAACGAGTTAGCTTCAAATCCATGCGAAACACATGATTTATCTTCAAATCAAAGCGAAGTGGAAGGCTTAGTTTCAACTCCATGCGAAACGAATGATTTAGCTTCAAATACTTGCGAGCTTAAGTGATATAGCTTCAACTGCATGCGAAACAAACGAGTTTTCTTCAAACCCAAACGAAACACTTGATTTAGCTTCAAATCAATGCGAAGTAGGAGGCTTAGCTTCAAATCCATGCGAATCAAATGGTTTAGCTTCAAATACTTGTGATATACATGATATAGCTTCAACTGCATGCGAAACAATCGTGTTATCTTTAAATCTATGCGAAACAAATGGTTTAGCTTCAAATACTTGTGATATACATGATTCAGCTTCAACTGCATGCGAAACAAACGAGTTAGCTTCAAATCCATGCGAAAAATATGATTTAGCTTCAAATCAATGCGCAATAGACGGCTTAGTTTCAAATACATGAGAAGCAAATGATTTATCTTCAGATAATTGCGATATAAGTGATATAGATTCAAATGCAGTCGAATCAATCGAGTTAGCTTCAAATTAATGCGAAGTAGAAGGCTTAGCTTCAAATTCATGCGAAAGAAATGGTTTAGCTTCAAATACTTGTGATATACATGATTCAGCTTCAACTGCATGCGAAAAAGACGAGTTAGCTTCAAAACTAAGCAAAACACATGATTTAGATTCAAATCAATGCGAAGTAGAAGGCTTAGCTTCGAATTCATGCGAAACAAATGGTTTAGCTTCAAATACTTGTGATATACATGATTCAGCTTCAAATGCAGGCGAAACAAACGAGTTAGCTTCAAATCCATGCGAAAAACATGATTTAGCTTCAAATCAATGCGAAGTACAAGGCTTATCTTCAAATACATGAGAAACAAATGATTTATCTTCAGATAATTGCGATGTAAGTGATATAGCTTCAAATGCAGGCGAAACAATCGAGTTAGCTTCAAAACAATGCGAAGTGGAACGCTTAACTTCAAATACATGAGAAACAAATGGTTTAGTTTCAAATACTTGTGATATACATGATTCAGCTTCAACTGCATGCGAAACAAACGAGTTAGCTTCAAAATCAAGCGAAACACATGATTTAGATTCAAATCAATGCGAAATAGAAGGCTTAGCTTCAAATCAATGCGACGTAGAAGGCTTATCATCAAATCAATGCGAAATAAATGGTTTAGCTTCAAATACTTGTGATATACATGATTTAGCTTCAACTGCATGCGAAACAAACGAGTTAGCTTCAAAACCAAGCGAAACACATGATTTAGCTGCAAATCAATGCGAAGTAGAAAGCTTAGCTTCAAATCCATGTGAATCAAACGGTTTAGCTTCAAATACTCGTGATATACATGATTCATCTTCAAATGCAGGCGAAACAAAAGAGTTAGCTTCAAATCCATGCGAAACAAATGCTTTAGCTTCAAATACTTTTGATAAAAATGATTTAGCTTCAACTGCATGCGAAACAAACGAGTTAGCTTCAAATCCTTGCGAAACATATGATTTAGCTTCAAATAAATGGGATATAGACGGCTTAGCTTCAAATACATGAGAAGCAAATGATTTATCTTCAGATAATTGCGATATAAGAGATATAGATTCAAATGCAGTCGAATCAATCGAGTTAGCTTCAAATTAAAGCGAAGTAGGAGGCTTATCTTCAAATCCATGCGAAACAAATTGTTTAGCTTCAAATACTTGTGATATACATGATTTAGCTTCAACTGCATGCGAAACAAACGAGTTAGCTTCAAAACCAAGCGAAACACATGATTTAGATTCAAATCAATGCGAAGTAGAAGGCTTAGCTTCAAATTCATGCGAAACAAATGGTTTAGCATCAATTACTTGTGATATACATGATGCAGCTTCAAATGCAGGTGAAACAAACGAGTTAGCTTAAAATCCATGCGAAACTCATGATTTAGCTTCAAATCAATGCGAAATAGAAGGTTGATTTTCAGATCCATGCGAAACAAATGGTTTAGCTGCAAATACTTGTGATGTACATGATTTAGCTTCAACTGCATGCGAAACAAACGAGTTAGCTTCAAATCCTTGCGAAACATATGATTTAGCTTCAAATAAATGGGATATAGACGGCTTAGCTTCAAATACATGAGAAGCAAATGATTTATCTTCAGATAATTGCGATATAAGAGATATAGATTCAAATGCAGTCGAATCAATCGAGTTAGCTTCAAATTAAAGCGAAGTAGGAGGCTTATCTTCAAATCCATGCGAAACAAATTGTTTAGCTTCAAATACTTGTGATATACATGATTTAGCTTCAACTGCATGCGAAAGAAACGAGTTAGCTTCAAATCCAAGCGAAACACATGATTTATCTTCAAGTCAATGCGAAGTTGAAGGCTTTGCTTCAAATCCATGCGATGCGAATGGTTTAGCTTCAAATACTTGTGATATACATGATTTATCTTCAAATACAGGCGAAAAAAACGTGTTAGCTTCACATCCATGCGAAACAGATGATTTAGCTTCAAATAAATTCGAAATAGACGGCTTAGCCTCAAATACATGAGAAACAAATGATTTATCTTCAGATAATTGCGATGTAAGTGATAGAGCCTCAAATGCAGGCGAAACAATCGAGTTAGCTTCAAATCAATGCGAAGTGGAACGCTTAGCTTCAAATCCACGCGATACAAATGGTTTAGCTTCAAATACTTGTGCTATACATGATTTATCTTCAAATGCAGGCGAAGCAAAAGAGTTAGCTTCAAAACCAAGCGAAACACATCATTTAGCTTCAAATTCATGCGAATCACATAGTTTAGCTCAATATTCATGCGAAACAGATGGTTTACATTCAGGTACTTCTGATAAACATGATTTAGCTTCAACTGCATGCGAAACAAACGAGTTAGCTTCAAATCCAAGCGAAACACATGATTTACATTCAAATCAATGCGAAATAGAAGGCTTAGTTTCAAATCAATGCGAAGTGGAACGCTTAGGTTCAAATCCACGCGATACAAATGGTTTAGCTTCAAATACTTGTGCTATACATGATTTATCTTCAAATGCAGGCGAAACAAAAGAGTTAGCTTCATATCCATGCGAAACAAATGCTTTAGCTTGAAATACTTGTGATATACATGATGCAGCTTCAAATGCAGGCGAAACAAACGAGTTAGCTTCAAATCCATGCGAAACACATGATTTAGATTCAAATCAATGCGAAGTACATGGCTTATCTTCAAATACATGAGAAACAAATGATTTATCTTCAGATAATTGCGATATAAGTGATATAGATTCAAATGCAGTCGAATCAATCGAGTTAGCTTCAAATTAATGCGAAGTAGGAGGATTATCTGCAAATCCATGCGAAACAAATGGTTTAGCTTCAAATACTTGTGATATACATGATTTAACTTCAAATGCAGGCGAAACAAACGAGTTAGCTTCAAAACCAAGCGACACACATGATTTAGCTTCAAATCAATGCGAAGTAGAAGGCTTAGTTTCAAATTCATGCGAAACAAAATGGTTTAGCTTCAAATACCTGTGATATACATAATTTAGCTTCAACTGCATGCGAAACAAACGAGTTAGCTTCTAATCCAAGCGAAACACATGATTTATCTTCAAATCAATGTGACGTAGAAGGCTTATCATCAAATCAATGCGAAAAAAATGGTTTAGCTTCAAATACTTGTGATATACATGATATAGCATCAACTGCATGCGAAACAAACGAGTTAGCTTCAAAACCAAGCGAAACACATGATTTAGCTGCAAATCAATGCGAAGTAGAAGGCTTAGCTTCAAATACATGATAAGCAAATGATTTATCTTCACATAATTGCGATATAAGTGATATAGATTCAAATGCAGTCGAATCAATCGAGCTAGCTTCAAATTCATGCGAAAGGAATGGTTTAGCTTTAAATACTTGTGATATACATGATTCAGCTTCAACTGCATGCGAAACAGACGAGTTAGCTTCAAAACCAAGCGAAACACATGATTTAGATTCAAATCAATGCGAAGTAGAAGGCTTAGCTTCGAATTCATGCGAAACAAATGGTTTAGCTTCAAATACTTGTGATATACATGATTTAGCTTCAACTGCATGCGAAACAAACGAGTTAGCTTCAAATCCATGCGAAACACATGATTTATCTTCAAATCAAAGCGAAGTGGAAGGCTTAGTTTCAACTCCATGCGAAACGAATGATTTAGCTTCAAATACTTGCGAGCATAAGTGATATAGCTTCAACTGCATGCGAAACAAACGAGTTTTCTTCAAACCCAAACGAAACACTTGATTTAGCTTCAAATCAATGCGAAGTAGGAGGCTTAGCTTCAAATCCATGCGAATCAAATGGTTTAGCTTCAAATACTTGTGATATACATGATATAGCTTCAACTGCATGCGAAACAATCGTGTTATCTTTAAATCTATGCGAAACAAATGGTTTAGCTTCAAATACTTGTGATATACATGATTCAGCTTCAACTGCATGCGAAACAAACGAGTTAGCTTCAAATCCATGCGAAAAATATGATTTAGCTTCAAATCAATGCGCAATAGACGGCTTAGTTTCAAATACATGAGAAGCAAATGATTTATCTTCAGATAATTGCGATATAAGTGATATAGATTCAAATGCAGTCGAATCAATCGAGTTAGCTTCAAATTAATGCGAAGTAGAAGGCTTAGCTTCAAATTCATGCGAAAGAAATGGTTTAGCTTCAAATACTTGTGATATACATGATTCAGCTTCAACTGCATGCGAAAAAGACGAGTTAGCTTCAAAACTAAGCAAAACACATGATTTAGATTCAAATCAATGCGAAGTAGAAGGCTTAGCTTCGAATTCATGCGAAACAAATGGTTTAGCTTCAAATACTTGTGATATACATGATTCAGCTTCAAATGCAGGCGAAACAAACGAGTTAGCTTCAAATCCATGCGAAAAACATGATTTAGCTTCAAATCAATGCGAAGTACAAGGCTTATCTTCAAATACATGAGAAACAAATGATTTATCTTCAGATAATTGCGATGTAAGTGATATAGCTTCAAATGCAGGCGAAACAATCGAGTTAGCTTCAAAACAATGCGAAGTGGAACGCTTAACTTCAAATACATGAGAAACAAATGGTTTAGTTTCAAATACTTGTGATATACATGATTCAGCTTCAACTGCATGCGAAACAAACGAGTTAGCTTCAAAATCAAGCGAAACACATGATTTAGATTCAAATCAATGCGAAATAGAAGGCTTAGCTTCAAATCAATGCGACGTAGAAGGCTTATCATCAAATCAATGCGAAATAAATGGTTTAGCTTCAAATACTTGTGATATACATGATTTAGCTTCAACTGCATGCGAAACAAACGAGTTAGCTTCAAAACCAAGCGAAACACATGATTTAGCTGCAAATCAATGCGAAGTAGAAAGCTTAGCTTCAAATCCATGTGAATCAAACGGTTTAGCTTCAAATACTCGTGATATACATGATTTATCTTCAAATGCAGGCGAAACAAAAGAGTTAGCTTCAAATCCATGCGAAACAAATGCTTTAGCTTCAAATACTTTTGATAAAAATGATTTAGCTTCAACTGCATGCGAAACAAACGAGTTAGCTTCAAATCCTTGCGAAACATATGATTTAGCTTCAAATAAATGGGATATAGACGGCTTAGCTTCAAATACATGAGAAGCAAATGATTTATCTTCAGATAATTGCGATATAAGAGATATAGATTCAAATGCAGTCGAATCAATCGAGTTAGCTTCAAATTAAAGCGAAGTAGGAGGCTTATCTTCAAATCCATGCGAAACAAATTGTTTAGCTTCAAATACTTGTGATATACATGATTTAGCTTCAACTGCATGCGAAACAAACGAGTTAGCTTCAAAACCAAGCGAAACACATGATTTAGATTCAAATCAATGCGAAGTAGAAGGCTTAGCTTCAAATTCATGCGAAACAAATGGTTTAGCATCAATTACTTGTGATATACATGATGCAGCTTCAAATGCAGGTGAAACAAACGAGTTAGCTTAAAATCCATGCGAAACTCATGATTTAGCTTCAAATCAATGCGAAATAGAAGGTTGATTTTCAGATCCATGCTAAACAAATGGTTTAGCTGCAAATACTTGTGATGTACATGATTTAGCTTCAACTGCATGCGAAACAAACGAGTTAGCTTCAAATCCAGACGAAACTCGTGATTTATCTTCAAATCAATACGAAATAGAAGGCTCATTTTCGAATCCATGCGTAACAAATGGTTTAGCTTCAAATACTTGTGATATACATGATTTAGCTTCAACTGCATGCGATACAAACGTGTTAG
This sequence comes from Megalopta genalis, assembly GCF_051020955.1. NCBI lineage: Eukaryota > Metazoa > Arthropoda > Insecta > Hymenoptera > Halictidae > Megalopta > Megalopta genalis. Next base: position 48,621 of record NW_027477416.1, read on the forward strand.
CTATAAATCCATGCGAAACACATGATTTTGCTCCAAATCAATGCGAAGTAGAATGCTTAGCTCCAAATCCTAGCGAATCAAATGGTTTAGCTTCAATTACTTGTGATATACATGATTTTGCTTCAACTGCATGTGAAACAAATGAGTTAGCTTCAACTCCATGCGAAACAAACGAGTTAGCTTCAAATCCATGCGAAACTCGTGATTTAGCTTCAAATCAATGCGAAATAGAAGGCTGATTTTCGAATCCATGCGAAACAAATGGTTTAGCTTCAAATACTTGTGATATACATGATTATGCTTCAACTGCATGCGAAACAAATGAGTAAGCTTCAAATCCATGCGAAACAAACGAGTTAGCTTCAAATCCATGCGAAATACTCGATTTTGTTTCAAATCACTGCGAGGTAGAAAGCTTATCTTCAAATCCATGCGATTCAAATGGTTTAGCTTCAAATTCTTGTGATATACATGATTTAGCTTCACATGCAGGCGAAACAAACGAGTTAGCTTCAAATACATGCGAAACACATGTTTTAGCTTCAAATCAAAGCGAAATAGAAGGCTTAGCTTCAAAACCAATGCGAAACAAATGGTTTAGCTTCAAATACTTGAGATATACATGATTGAGCTTCAACTGCATGCGAAACAATCGAGTTATCTTCAAATCCAGGCGGAACACATGATTTAGCTACAAATCAATGCGAAGTCGAAGGCTTAACTTCAAATCGATGCGAAACAAATGGTTTAGCTTCAAATATTTGTGATATACATGATTTAGCTTCAAATGCAGGCTAGACAAACGAGTTAGCTTTAAATCCATGCGATAGAAACGAGTTAGATTCAAATCCATGAGAAACACATGATTTAGCTTCAAATCAATGCGAAATAGAAGGCTGATTTTCGAATCCATGCAAAACAAATGGTTTAGCTTCAAATAGTTGTGATATACATGATTTAGGTTCAACTGTATGCGAAACAAACGTGTTAGCTCCAAATCCATGGGAATCAAATGGATTAGCTTCAAATACTTGTGATATACATGATTTTGCTTCAATTGCATGCGAAACAAACGTGTGCGCTTTAAATCCATACGAAACACATGATTCAGCATCAAATCAATGCGAAGTAGCAGGCTTAGCTTCAAATACATGAGAAACAAATGATTTTTCTTCAGATAATTGCGATATATGTGATATAACTTCAAATGCACGCGAAACAATCAAGTTAGATTCAAATCCATGCGAAACACATGATTTAGCTTCATATCAATGCGAAGTAGAAGGCTTAGCTTCAAATCCATGCGAAAGAAATGGTTTAGCTTCAAGTACTAGTGAGACACATCATTTAGCTTCATATCCTTGCGAAACGAATGATTTAGCTTCAAATACTTGCGAGCATAAGTGATATAACTTCAACTGCATGAGAAACAAACGAGTTAGCTTCAAATCCAAGCGAAACACTTGATTTTTCTGCAAATCATTGCGAAGTAGATGGCTTATCTTCAAATCCATGCGAATCAAATGGATTCGCTTCAAATACTTGTGATATACATGATTTTGCTTCAATTGCATGCGAAACAAACGTGTTCGCATTAAATCCATGCGAAACACATGATTTAGCTCCAAATCAATGCGAAGTAGGAGACTGATCTTCGAATCCATGCGAAACAAATGGTTTAGCTTAAAATACTTGTGATATACATGATTGAGATTCAACTGCATGCGAAATAAACGAGTTAGCTTTAAATCCATGCGATAGAAACGAGTTAGCTTCAAATCCATGAGAAACACACGATTTTGCTTCAAATTATTGCGAAATAGAAGGCTGATTTTCGAATCCATGCGAAACAAATGGATTAGCTTCAAATACTTGTGATATATATGATTTAGCTTCAACAGCATGCGAAACAAAAGTGTTAGCTTTAAATCCATGCGAGAAACATGATTTAGCTCCAAATCAATGCGAAGTAGAAGGCTTAGCTCCAAATCCATGGGAATCAAATGGTTTAGCTTCAAATACTTGTGATTTACATGATTTTGATTCAACTGCATGCGAAACAAACGAGTCAGCTTCAAATCCATGCTAAACAAACGAGTTAGCTTCAAATCCATGCGAAACTCATGATTTAGCTTCAAATCAATGCGAAATAGAAGGTTGATTTTCAGATCCATGCGAAACAAATGGTTTAGCTTCAAACACTTGTGATATACTAGATTTAGTTTCAACAGCATGCGAAACAAACGAGTTAGCTTTAAATCTATGCGATAGAATCGAGTTAGCTTCAAATCCATGAGAAACAGATGATTTAGCTTCAATTCATTGCGAAATAGAAGGCTGATTTTCGAATCCATGCGAAACAAATGGTTTAGCTGCAAATACTTGTGATGTACATGATTTAGCTTCAACTGCATGCGAAACAAACGAGTTAGCTTCAAATCCAGACGAAACTCGTGATTTATCTTCAAATCAATGCGAAATAGAAGGCTCATTTTCAAATCCATGCGAAACAAATGGTTTAGCTTCAAATACTTGTGAAATACATGATTGCTCTCAACTGCATGCGAAACAAACGTGTTACTTTAAATCCATGAGAAACACATGATTTAGCTTCAAATCAATGCGAAATAGAAGGCTGATTTTCGAATCCATGCAAAACAAATGGATTATCTTCAAATACTTGTGATATACATGATTTAGCTTCAACAGCATGCGAAACAAAAGTGTTAGCTTTAAATTCATGCGAAACACATGATTTAGCACCAAATCAATGCGAAGTAGAAGGCTTAGCTACAAATCCATGGGAATCACATGGTTTAGCTTCAAATACTTGTGATATACATGATATAGCTTCAACTGCATGCGAAACAAACGAGTTAGCTTCAAATCCAAGCGAAACACTTGATTTTGCTTCAAATCAATGCGAAGTAGATGGCTTATCTTCAAATCCATTCGAATCAAATGGATTAGCTTCAAATACTTGTGATATACATGATTTTGATTCAACTGCATGCGGAACAAATGAGTTAGCTTCAAATCCATGCGAAACAAACGAGTTAGCTTCAACTACATGCGAAAAACATGACTTAGCTTCAAATTCATTCGAAGCACATGGTTTAGCTTAATATTCATGCGAAACAAATGGTTCAGCTTCAAATACTTGCGATATAAGTAATATAGCTTCAAATGCTGGAAAAACAAAGGAGTGAGCTTCATATCCAAGCGTAACGCATGATTTAGCTTCAAATCAATGCGAAGTAGAAGGCTTAGCTTTAAAACCAATGCGAAACAAATGGTTTAGATTCAAGTACTTGTGATATACATGATTTAGCTTCAACTGCATGCGAAACAAACGTGTTCGCTTTAAATACATGCGGAAAACATGATCTAGCTTCAAATTCATTCGAAGCACATGGTTTTGCTTAATATTCATGCGAAACAAATGATTCAGCTTCAAATACTTGCGATATAAGAAACAGAGCTTCAAATGATGGAAAAACAAACGCGTGAGCTTCATATCCAAGCGTTACACATGATTTAGCTTCAAATCAATGCGAAGTAGAATGCTTAGCTCCAAATGCGTGCGAATCAAATGGTTTAGCTTCAATTACTTGTGATATACATGATTTAGCTTCAAATCAATGCGAAGTAGAAGGATTATCTTCGAATCCACGCGAAACAATTGGTGTAGCTTCAAAGACTGGTGATATGCATGATTTAGCTTCACATGCAGGCGAAACAAAAGAGTTAGCTTCAAATCCAAGCGAAACACTTGATTTTGCTTCAAATCAATGCGAAGTAGATGGCTTATCTTCAAATCCATGCGAAACAAACGAGTTAGCTTCAAATCCATGGGAAACTCATGATTTAGCTTCAAATCAATGCGAAATAGAAGGCTGATTTTCGGATCCATGCGAAACAAATGGTTTAGCTTCAAATACTTGTGATATACTAGATTTAGCTTCAACAGCATGCGAAACAAACGAGTTAGCTTTAAATCCATGCGATAGAAACGAGTTAGCTTCAAATCCATGAGAAACACACGATTTTGCTTCAAATTATTGCGAAATAGAAGGCTGATTTTCGAATCCATGCGAAACAAATGGATTAGCTTCAAATACTTGTTATATACATGATTGAGCTTCAACTGCATGCGAAATAAACGAGTTAGGTTCAAATCCAAGCGAAACACTTGATTTTGCTTCAAATCAATGCGAAGTAGAAGGCTTAGCTTCAAATCCATGCGAATCAAATGATTTAGCTTCTAATACTTGTGATATACATGATTTTGCTTCAACTGCATGCGAAACAAACGAGTTAGCTTCAAATCCATGCGATAGAAACGAGTTAGCTTTAAATCCATGCAAAACACATGATTTAGCTTCAAATCAATGCGAAGTAGTAGGCTTAGCTTAAAATCCATTCGAAACGATTAGTTTAGCTTCAAATACTTGTTTTATACAACTGCATGCGAAACAAACGAGATAGCTTCAGATCCAAGCGAAACACACGACTTAGCTTCAAATCAATGCTAAGCTGAAGCCTTATCTTCGAATCCATGCGAAGCAAATGGCTAAGCTTCAAATAATTGTGATATGCATGTTTTAGCTTCAAATGCAGGCGAAACGAACGAGTTAGATTCAAATCCATGCGAATCAAATGGTTTAGCATCAAATACTTGTGATATACATGATTTAGGTTCAACTGCATGCGAAACAAACGTGTTAGCTTTAAGTCCGTGCGGAACACATGATTTAGCTTCAAATCCAAGCGAAATACATGATTAAGCTTCAAATCAATGCGGAGTAGAAGGTTTAGCTTCAAATCCATGGGAATCAAATGGTTTAGCTTCAAATACTTGTGATATACATGATTTAGGTTCAACTGCATGCGAAACAAACGTGTTAGCTTTAAGTCCGTGCGAAACACATGATTTAGCTTCAAATCCAAGCGAAATACATGATTAAGCTTCAAATCAATGCGAAGTAGAAGGCTTAGCTCCAAATCCATGGGAATCAAATGGTTTAGCTTCAAATACTTGTGATATACATGATTTTTCTTCAACTGCATGCGAAACAAACGAGTTAGCTTCAAATCCATGCGAAACAAACGAGTTAGCTTCAAGTCCATGCGAAACTCATCATTTAGATTCAAATCAATGCGAAATAGAAGGCTGATTTACGAATCCTTGCGAAACAAATGGTTTAGCTTCAAATACTTGTGATATACTAGATTTAGATTCAACAGCATGCGAAACAAACGAGTTAGCTATAAATCCATGCTATAGAAACGAGTTAGCTTCAAATCCATGAGAAACACATGACTTAGCATCAAATCATTGCGAAATAGAAGACTGATTTTCGAATCCATGCGAAAAAAATGATTTAGCTTCAAATACTTGTGATATACATGATTTAGGTTCAACTGCATGCGAAACAAACGTGTTAGCTTTAAGTCCAAGCGAAACACATGATTTAGCTTCAAATCCAAGCAAATACATGATTAAGCTTCAAATCAATGCGAAGTAAAACGCTTAGCTTCAAATCCATGCGAATCAAATGGATTAGCTTCTAATACTTGTGATATACATGATTTTGCTTCAACTGCATGCGAAACAAACGAGTTAGCTTCAAATCCATGCGAAACAAACGAGTTAGCTTCAAATCAATGCGAAATAGAAGGCTGATTTTCGAATCCATGCGAAACAAATGGTTTAGCTTCAAATACTTGTGATATACATGATTTAGCTTCAACTGCATGCGAAATAATCGTGTTATCTTTAAATCCATGCAAAACACATGGTTTAGCTCCAAATCAATGCGAAGTAGTAGGTTTAGCTCCAAATCCATGGGAATCAAATGGTTTAGCTTCAAATACTTGTGATATACATGATTTAGGTTCAACTGCATGCGAAACAAACGTGTTAGCTTTAAGTGCATGCGAAACTCATGATTTAGCTTCAAATCAATGCGAAATAGAAGGCTGATTTTCGAATCCATGCGAAACAAATGGTTTAGCTTCAAATACTTGTGATATCCATGATTTAGGTTCAACTGCATGCGAAACAAACGTGTTAGCTTTAAGTCCATGCGAAACATGATTTAGCTTCAAATCCAAGCGAAATACATGATTAAGCTTCAAATCAATGCGAAGTAGAACGCTTAGCTTCAAATCCATGCGAAGCAAATGGTTTAGCTTCTAATACTTGTGATATACATGATTTTGCTTCAACTGCATGCGAAACAAACGAGTTAGCTTCAAATCCAAGCGAAACAATGAGTTAGCTTCAAATCCATGCGAAACTCATGATTTAGCTTCAAATCAATGCGAAATAGAAGGTTGATTTTCAGATCCATGCGAAACAAATGGTTTAGCTTCAAACACTTGTGATATACTAGATTTAGTTTCAACAGCATGCGAAACAAACGAGTTAGCTTTAAATCTATGCGATAGAATCGAGTTAGCTTCAAATCCATGAGAAACAGATGATTTAGCTTCAATTCATTGCGAAATAGAAGGCTGATTTTCGAATCATGCGAAACAAATGGTTTAGCTGCAAATACTTGTGATGTACATGATTTAGCTTCAACTGCATGCGAAACAAACGAGTTAGCTTCAAATCCAGACGAAACTCGTGATTTATCTTCAAATCAATGCGAAATAGAAGGCTCATTTTCAAATCCATGCGAAACAAATGGTTTAGCTTCAAATACTTGTGAAATACATGATTGCTCTCAACTGCATGCGAAACAAACGTGTTACTTTAAATCCATGAGAAACACATGATTTAGCTTCAAAATCAATGCGAAATAGAAGGCTGATTTTCGAATCCATGCAAAACAAATGGATTATCTTCAAATACTTGTGATATACATGATTTAGCTTCAACAGCATGCGAAACAAAAGTGTTAGCTTTAAATTCATGCGAAACACATGATTTAGCACCAAATCAATGCGAAGTAGAAGGCTTAGCTACAAATCCATGGGAATCACATGGTTTAGCTTCAAATACTTGTGATATACATGATATAGCTTCAACTGCATGCGAAACAAACGAGTTAGCTTCAAATCCAAGCGAAACACTTGATTTTGCTTCAAATCAATGCGAAGTAGATGGCTTATCTTCAAATGCATTCGAATCAAATGGATTAGCTTCAAATACTTGTGATATACATGATTTTGATTCAACTGCATGCGGAACAAATGAGTTAGCTTCAAATCCATGCGAAACAAACGAGTTAGCTTCAAATCCATGGGAAACTCATGATTTAGCTTCAAATCAATCCGAAATAGAAGGCTGATTTTCGGATACATGCGAAACAAATGGTTTAGCTTCAAATACTTGTGATATACTAGATTTAGCTTCAGCAGCATGCGAAACAAACGAGTTGGCTTTAAATCCATGCGATAGAAACGAGTTAGCTTCAAATCCATGAGAAACACACGATTTTGCTTCAAATTATTGCGAAATAGAAGGCTGATTTTCGAATCCATGCGAAACAAATGGATTAGCTTCAAATACTTGTTATATACATGATTGAGCTTCAACTGCATGCGAAATAAACGAGTTAGGTTCAAATCCAAGCGAAACACTTGATTTTGCTTCAAATCAATGCGAAGTAGATGGCTTATCTTCAAATCCATGCGAATCAAATGGATTAGCTTCAAATACTTGTGATATACATGATTTAGCTTCACATGCAGGCGAAACAAACGAGTTAGCTTCAACTACATGCGAAAAACATGACTTAGCTTCAAATTCATTCGAAGCACATGGTTTAGCTTAATATTCATGCGAAACAAATGGTTCAGCTTCAAATACTTGCGATATAAGTAATATAGCTTCAAATGCTGGAAAAACAAAGGAGTGAGCTTCATATCCAAGCGTAACGCATGATTTAGCTTCAAATCAATGCGAAGTAGAAGGCTTAGCTTTAAAACCAATGCGAAACAAATGGTTTAGATTCAAGTACTTGTGATATACATGATTTAGCTTCAACTGCATGCGAAACAAACGTGTTCGCTTTAAATACATGCGGAAAACATGATCTAGCTTCAAATTCATTCGAAGCACATGGTTTTGCTTAATATTCATGCGAAACAAATGATTCAGCTTCAAATACTTGCGATATAAGAAACAGAGCTTCAAATGATGGAAAAACAAACGCGTGAGCTTCATATCCAAGCGTTACACATGATTTAGCTTCAAATCAATGCGAAGTAGAATGCTTAGCTCCAAATGCGTGCGAATCAAATGGTTTAGCTTCAATTACTTGTGATATACATGATTTAGCTTCAAATCAATGCGAAGTAGAAGGATTATCTTCGAATCCACGCGAAACAATTGGTGTAGCTTCAAAGACTGGTGATATGCATGATTTAGCTTCACATGCAGGCGAAACAAAAGAGTTAGCTTCAAATCCAAGCGAAACACTTGATTTTGCTTCAAATCAATGCGAAGTAGATGGCTTATCTTCAAATCCATGCGAAACAAACGAGTTAGCTTCAAATCCATGGGAAACTCATGATTTAGCTTCAAATCAATGCGAAATAGAAGGCTGATTTTCGGATCCATGCGAAACAAATGGTTTAGCTTCAAATACTTGTGATATACTAGATTTAGCTTCAACAGCATGCGAAACAAACGAGTTAGCTTTAAATCCATGCGATAGAAACGAGTTAGCTTCAAATCCATGAGAAACACACGATTTTGCTTCAAATTATTGCGAAATAGAAGGCTGATTTTCGAATCCATGCGAAACAAATGGATTAGCTTCAAATACTTGTTATATACATGATTGAGCTTCAACTGCATGCGAAATAAACGAGTTAGGTTCAAATCCAAGCGAAACACTTGATTTTGCTTCAAATCAATGCGAAGTAGAAGGCTTAGCTTCAAATCCATGCGAATCAAATGATTTAGCTTCTAATACTTGTGATATACATGATTTTGCTTCAACTGCATGCGAAACAAACGAGTTAGCTTCAAATCCATGCGATAGAAACGAGTTAGCTTTAAATCCATGCAAAACACATGATTTAGCTTCAAATCAATGCGAAGTAGTAGGCTTAGCTTAAAATCCATTCGAAACGATTAGTTTAGCTTCAAATACTTGTTTTATACAACTGCATGCGAAACAAACGAGATAGCTTCAGATCCAAGCGAAACACACGACTTAGCTTCAAATCAATGCTAAGCTGAAGCCTTATCTTCGAATCCATGCGAAGCAAATGGCTAAGCTTCAAATAATTGTGATATGCATGTTTTAGCTTCAAATGCAGGCGAAACGAACGAGTTAGATTCAAATGCATGCGAATCAAATGGTTTAGCATCAAATACTTGTGATATACATGATTTAGGTTCAACTGCATGCGAAACAAACGTGTTAGCTTTAAGTCCGTGCGGAACACATGATTTAGCTTCAAATCCAAGCGAAATACATGATTAAGCTTCAAATCAATGCGAAGTAGAAGGTTTAGCTTCAAATCCATGGGAATCAAATGGTTTAGCTTCAAATACTTGTGATATACATGATTTAGGTTCAACTGCATGCGAAACAAACGTGTTAGCTTTATGTCCGTGCGAAACACATGCTTTAGCTTCAAATCCAAGCGAAATACATGATTAAGCTTCAAATCAATGCGAAGTAGAAGGCTTAGCTTCAAATCCATGCGAATCAAATGGTTCAGCTTCTAATACTTGTGATATACATGATTTTTCTTCAACTGCATGCGAAACAAACGAGTTAGCTTCAAATCCATGCGAAACAAACGAGTTAGCTTCAAGTCCATGCGAAACTCATCATTTAGATTCAAATCAATGCGAAATAGAAGGCTGATTTACGAATCCTTGCGAAACAAATGGTTTAGCTTCAAATACTTGTGATATACTAGATTTAGATTCAACAGCATGCGAAACAAACGAGTTAGCTATAAATCCATGCGATAGAAACGAGTTAGCTTCAAATCCATGAGAAACACATGACTTAGCATCAAATCATTGCGAAATAGAAGACTGATTTTCGAATCCATGCGAAAAAAATGGTTTAGCTTCAAATACTTGTGATATACATGATTTAGGTTCAACTGCATGCGAAACAAACGTGTTAGCTTTAAGTCCAAGCGAAACACATGATTTAGCTTCAAATCCAAGCAAATACATGATTAAGCTTCAAATCAATGCGAAGTAAAACGCTTAGCTTCAAATCCATGCGAATCAAATGGTTTAGCTTCTAATACTTGTGATATACATGATTTTGCTTCAACTGCATGCGAAACAAACGAGTTAGCTTCAAATCCATGCGAAACAAACGAGTTAGCTTCAAATCAATGCGAAATAGAAGGCTGATTTTCGAATCCATGCGAAACAAATGGTTTAGCTTCAAATACTTGTGATATACATGATTTAGCTTCAACTGCATGCGAAATAATCGTGTTATCTTTAAATCCATGCAAAACACATGGTTTAGCTCCAAATCAATGCGAAGTAGTAGGTTTAGCTCCAAATCCATGGGAATCAAATGGTTTAGCTTCAAATACTTGTGATATACATGATTTAGGTTCAACTGCATGCGAAACAAACGTGTTAGCTTTAAGTGCATGCGAAACTCATGATTTAGCTTCAAATCAATGCGAAATAGAAGGCTGATTTTCGAATCCATGCGAAACAAATGGTTTAGCTTCAAATACTTGTGATATCCATGATTTAGGTTCAACTGCATGCGAAACAAACGTGTTAGCTTTAAGTCCATGCGAAACATGATTTAGCTTCAAATCCAAGCGAAATACATGATTAAGCTTCAAATCAATGCGAAGTAGAACGCTTAGCTTCAAATCCATGCGAATCAAATGGTTTAGCTTCTAATACTTGTGATATACATGATTTTGCTTCAACTGCATGCGAAACAAACGAGTTAGCTTCAAATCCATGCGAAACAATGAGTTAGCTTCAAATCCATGCGAAACTCATGATTTAGCTTCAAATCAATGCGAAATAGAAGGCTGATTTTCGAATCCATTCGAAACAAATGGTTTAGCTTCAAATACTTGTGATCCTACATGATTTAGCTTCAACTGCATGCGAAACAATCGTGTTATCTTTAAATCCATGCAAAACACATGATTTAGCTCCAAATCAATGCGAAGTAGTAGGTTTAGCTCCAAATCCATGGGAATCAAATGGTTTAGCTTCAAATACTTGTGATATACATGATTTAGGTTCAACTGCATGCGAAACAAACGTGTTAGCTTTAAGTCCATGCGAAACACATGATTTAGCTTCAAATCCAAGCGAAATACATGATTAAACTTCAAATCAATGCGAAGAAGAAGGCTTAGCTTCAAATCCATGCGAATCAAATGGATTATCGTCAAATACTTGTGATATACATGATTTAGGTTCAACTGCATGCGAAACAAACGAGTTAGCTTCAAATCCATGCGAAACAAACGAGTTAGCTTCAAATCAATGCGAAATAGAAGGCTGATTTTCGAATCCATGCGAAACAAATGGTTTAGCTTCAAATACTTGTGATATACATGATTTAGCTTCAACTGCATGCGAAACAATCGTGTTATCTTTAAATCCATGCAAAACACATGGTTTAGCTCCAAATCCATGCGAAGTAGTAGGTTTAGCTTCAAATCCATGGGAATCAAACTGTTTAGCTTCAAATACTTGTGATATACATGATTTAGGTTCAACTGCATGCGAAACAAACGTGTTAGCTTTAAGTCCATGCGAAACTCATGATTTAGCTTCAAATCAATGCGAAATAGAAGGCTGATTTTCGAATCCATGCGAAACAAATGGTTTAGCTTCAAATACTTGTGATATACATGATGTAGGTTCAACTGCATGCGAAACAAACGTGTTAGCTTTAAGTCCATGCGAAACATGATTTAGCTTCAAATCCAAGCGAAATACATGATTAAGCTTCATATCAATGCGAAGTAGAACGCTTAGCTTCAAATCCATGCGAATCAAATGGTTTAGCTTCTAATACTTATGATATACATGATTTTGCTTCAACTGCATGCGAAACAAACGAGTTAGCTTCAAATCCATGCGAAACAAACGAGTTAGCTTCAAATCCATGCGTAACTCATGATTTAGCTTCAAATCAATGCGAAATAGAAGGCTGATTTTCGAATCCATTCGAAACAAATGGTTTAGCTTTAAATACTTGTGATCCTACATGATTTAGCTTCAACTGCATGCGAAACAATCGTGTTATCTTTAAATCCATGCAAAACACATGATTTAGATCCAAATCAATGCGAAGTAGTAGGTTTAGATCCAAATCCATGCGAAACAAATGGTTTAGCTTCAAATATTTGTGATATACATGATTTAGCTTCAAATGCAGGTGAGACAAACGAGTTACCTTTAAGTCCATGCGAAACACATGATTTAGCTTCAAATCCAAGCGAAATACATGATTAAGCTTCAAATCAATGCGAAGAAGAAGGCTTAGCTTCAAATCCATACGAATCAAATGGTTCAGCTTCTAATACTTGTGATATACATGATTTTTCTTCAACTGCATGCGAAACAAACGAGTTAGCATCAAATCCATGCGAAACAAACGAGTTAGCTTCAAATCCATGCGTAACTCATGATTTAGATTCAAATCAATGCGAAATAGAAGGCTGAAATACGAATCCATGCGAAACAAATGGTTTAGCTTCAAATACTTGTGATATACTAGATTTAGATTCAACAGCATGCGAAACAAACGAGTTAGCTATAAATCCATGCGATAGAAACGAGTTAGCTTCAAATCCATGAGAAACACTTGATTTAGCAACAAATCATTGCGAAATAGAAGACGGATTTTCGAATCCATGCGAAAAAAATGGTTTAGCTTCAAATACTTGTGATATACATGATTTAGGTTCAACTGCATGCGAAACAAACGTGTTACCTTCAAATCCATGCGAATCAAATGATTTAGCTTCTAATACTTGTGATATACATGATTTTGCTTCAACTGCATGCGAAACAAACGAGTTAGCTTCAAATCCATGCGATAGAAACGAGTTAGCTTTAAATCCATGCAAAACACATGATTTAGCTTCAAATCAATGCGAAGTAGTAGGCTTAGCTTAAAATCCATTCGAAACGATTAGTTTAGCTTCAAATACTTGTTTTATACAACTGCATGCGAAACAAACGAGATAGCTTCAGATCCAAGCGAAACACACGACTTAGCTTCAAATCAATGCTAAGCTGAAGCCTTATCTTCGAATCCATGCGAAGCAAATGGCTAAGCTTCAAATAATTGTGATATGCATGTTTTAGCTTCAAATGCAGGCGAAACGAACGAGTTAGATTCAAATGCATGCGAATCAAATGGTTTAGCATCAAATACTTGTGATATACATGATTTAGGTTCAACTGCATGCGAAACAAACGTGTTAGCTTTAAGTCCGTGCGGAACACATGATTTAGCTTCAAATCCAAGCGAAATACATGATTAAGCTTCAAATCAATGCGAAGTAGAAGGTTTAGCTTCAAATCCATGGGAATCAAATGGTTTAGCTTCAAATACTTGTGATATACATGATTTAGGTTCAACTGCATGCGAAACAAACGTGTTAGCTTTATGTCCGTGCGAAACACATGCTTTAGCTTCAAATCCAAGCGAAATACATGATTAAGCTTCAAATCAATGCGAAGTAGAAGGCTTAGCTTCAAATCCATGCGAATCAAATGGTTCAGCTTCTAATACTTGTGATATACATGATTTTTCTTCAACTGCATGCGAAACAAACGAGTTAGCTTCAAATCCATGCGAAACAAACGAGTTAGCTTCAAGTCCATGCGAAACTCATCATTTAGATTCAAATCAATGCGAAATAGAAGGCTGATTTACGAATCCTTGCGAAACAAATGGTTTAGCTTCAAATACTTGTGATATACTAGATTTAGATTCAACAGCATGCGAAACAAACGAGTTAGCTATAAATCCATGCGATAGAAACGAGTTAGCTTCAAATCCATGAGAAACACATGACTTAGCATCAAATCATTGCGAAATAGAAGACTGATTTTCGAATCCATGCGAAAAAAATGGTTTAGCTTCAAATACTTGTGATATACATGATTTAGGTTCAACTGCATGCGAAACAAACGTGTTAGCTTTAAGTCCAAGCGAAACACATGATTTAGCTTCAAATCCAAGCAAATACATGATTAAGCTTCAAATCAATGCGAAGTAAAACGCTTAGCTTCAAATCCATGCGAATCAAATGGTTTAGCTTCTAATACTTGTGATATACATGATTTTGCTTCAACTGCATGCGAAACAAACGAGTTAGCTTCAAATCCATGCGAAACAAACGAGTTAGCTTCAAATCAATGCGAAATAGAAGGCTGATTTTCGAATCCATGCGAAACAAATGGTTTAGCTTCAAATACTTGTGATATACATGATTTAGCTTCAACTGCATGCGAAATAATCGTGTTATCTTTAAATCCATGCAAAACACATGGTTTAGCTCCAAATCAATGCGAAGTAGTAGGTTTAGCTCCAAATCCATGGGAATCAAATGGTTTAGCTTCAAATACTTGTGATATACATGATTTAGGTTCAACTGCATGCGAAACAAACGTGTTAGCTTTAAGTGCATGCGAAACTCATGATTTAGCTTCAAATCAATGCGAAATAGAAGGCTGATTTTCGAATCCATGCGAAACAAATGGTTTAGCTTCAAATACTTGTGATATCCATGATTTAGGTTCAACTGCATGCGAAACAAACGTGTTAGCTTTAAGTCCATGCGAAACATGATTTAGCTTCAAATCCAAGCGAAATACATGATTAAGCTTCAAATCAATGCGAAGTAGAACGCTTAGCTTCAAATCCATGCGAATCAAATGGTTTAGCTTCTAATACTTGTGATATACATGATTTTGCTTCAACTGCATGCGAAACAAACGAGTTAGCTTCAAATCCATGCGAAACAATGAGTTAGCTTCAAATCCATGCGAAACTCATGATTTAGCTTCAAATCAATGCGAAATAGAAGGCTGATTTTCGAATCCATTCGAAACAAATGGTTTAGCTTCAAATACTTGTGATCCTACATGATTTAGCTTCAACTGCATGCGAAACAATCGTGTTATCTTTAAATCCATGCAAAACACATGATTTAGCTCCAAATCAATGCGAAGTAGTAGGTTTAGCTCCAAATCCATGGGAATCAAATGGTTTAGCTTCAAATACTTGTGATATACATGATTTAGGTTCAACTGCATGCGAAACAAACGTGTTAGCTTTAAGTCCATGCGAAACACATGATTTAGCTTCAAATCCAAGCGAAATACATGATTAAACTTCAAATCAATGCGAAGAAGAAGGCTTAGCTTCAAATCCATGCGAATCAAATGGATTATCGTCAAATACTTGTGATATACATGATTTAGGTTCAACTGCATGCGAAACAAACGAGTTAGCTTCAAATCCATGCGAAACAAACGAGTTAGCTTCAAATCAATGCGAAATAGAAGGCTGATTTTCGAATCCATGCGAAACAAATGGTTTAGCTTCAAATACTTGTGATATACATGATTTAGCTTCAACTGCATGCGAAACAATCGTGTTATCTTTAAATCCATGCAAAACACATGGTTTAGCTCCAAATCCATGCGAAGTAGTAGGTTTAGCTTCAAATCCATGGGAATCAAACTGTTTAGCTTCAAATACTTGTGATATACATGATTTAGGTTCAACTGCATGCGAAACAAACGTGTTAGCTTTAAGTCCATGCGAAACTCATGATTTAGCTTCAAATCAATGCGAAATAGAAGGCTGATTTTCGAATCCATGCGAAACAAATGGTTTAGCTTCAAATACTTGTGATATACATGATGTAGGTTCAACTGCATGCGAAACAAACGTGTTAGCTTTAAGTCCATGCGAAACATGATTTAGCTTCAAATCCAAGCGAAATACATGATTAAGCTTCATATCAATGCGAAGTAGAACGCTTAGCTTCAAATCCATGCGAATCAAATGGTTTAGCTTCTAATACTTATGATATACATGATTTTGCTTCAACTGCATGCGAAACAAACGAGTTAGCTTCAAATCCATGCGAAACAAACGAGTTAGCTTCAAATCCATGCGTAACTCATGATTTAGCTTCAAATCAATGCGAAATAGAAGGCTGATTTTCGAATCCATTCGAAACAAATGGTTTAGCTTTAAATACTTGTGATCCTACATGATTTAGCTTCAACTGCATGCGAAACAATCGTGTTATCTTTAAATCCATGCAAAACACATGATTTAGATCCAAATCAATGCGAAGTAGTAGGTTTAGATCCAAATCCATGCGAAACAAATGGTTTAGCTTCAAATATTTGTGATATACATGATTTAGCTTCAAATGCAGGTGAGACAAACGAGTTACCTTTAAGTCCATGCGAAACACATGATTTAGCTTCAAATCCAAGCGAAATACATGATTAAGCTTCAAATCAATGCGAAGAAGAAGGCTTAGCTTCAAATCCATACGAATCAAATGGTTCAGCTTCTAATACTTGTGATATACATGATTTTTCTTCAACTGCATGCGAAACAAACGAGTTAGCTTCAAATCCATGCGAAACAAACGAGTTAGCTTCAAATCCATGCGTAACTCATGATTTAGATTCAAATCAATGCGAAATAGAAGGCTGAAATACGAATCCATGCGAAACAAATGGTTTAGCTTCAAATACTTGTGATATACTAGATTTAGATTCAACAGCATGCGAAACAAACGAGTTAGCTATAAATCCATGCGATAGAAACGAGTTAGCTTCAAATCCATGAGAAACACTTGATTTAGCAACAAATCATTGCGAAATAGAAGACGGATTTTCGAATCCATGCGAAAAAAATGGTTTAGCTTCAAATACTTGTGATATACATGATTTAGGTTCAACTGCATGCGAAACAAACGTGTTACCTTCAAATCCAAGCGAAACATATGATTTAGCTTCAAATCAGTGCGACGTAGAAGGCTTAGCTTCAAATCCATGCGAAACGGATGACTGAGCTTCAAATACTTGCGATTATACGTGATATAACTTCGAATGCAGGCAAAACAACCGTGTTAGCTTCAAATCCATACCAAACCCAAGATTTAGCTTCAAATCAATGCGAAGTAGAAGACTTAGCTTCCAATTCATGCGAAACGAATGATTGACCTTCAAATACTTGCGAATATAAGTGTTATAGCTTCAAATGCAGGCGAAGTAAACGAGTTAGATTCGAATACATGCGAAACGCATGATTTAGAATCAAATCAATGCGAAATTGAAGTCTTAGCTTGAAATCCTTGCGAAAGAAATGGTTTAGCTTCAAATACTTGTGATATACATGATTTGGCTTCAACTGCATGCGAAGTAGAAGTCTTAGCTTCAAATCAATGCGAAACAATAGGTTTAGCTTCAAATACTTGTGATATACATGATTTAGCTTCTACTGCAGGCGAAACAAACGAGTTGGCTTCAAATACAAGCGAATACATGGTTCAGCTTCAAATCAATACGAAGTAGGGGGCTTAGATACAAATCCATGAGAAACGAATGATTTATCTTCAAATACTGGCGAATATAAGTGATATTGGTTCAAATGCAGGAGAAACAAATGAGTTAGCTTCAAATCCATGCGAATCACATGATTTAGCTTCAAATCAATGCGAAGTAGAAGGCTTATCTTCAAAACAATGCGAAACAAATGGTTTAGCTTCTAATACTTCTGATATACATGATTTAGCTTCAAATAAATGCGAAGCAAAACGCTTAGCTTCTGGTACATGAGAAACAAATGATTTACCTTCAGATAATTGCAATGTAAGTGATATAGATTCAAATGCAGGCGAAACAATCGAGTTAGCTTCAAATCCATGCGAAACACATGACTTAGCTTCAAATCAATGCGAAGTGAAAGGCTTAGCTCCAAATCCGAAAGCTAGCTACAATGCGAAACAAATGGTTCAGCACCAAATACTTGTG
The DNA here is from genome assembly GCF_051020955.1 of Megalopta genalis. Lineage (NCBI taxonomy): Eukaryota > Metazoa > Arthropoda > Insecta > Hymenoptera > Halictidae > Megalopta > Megalopta genalis. The sequence continues at coordinate 66,631 of NW_027477416.1, forward strand.
ATATTCATGATTTAGCATCAACTGCATGCGATACAAACGAGTTAGATTCAAATCCATGCGAAACACATGATTTAGCTTAAAATCAATGCGAAATAGAAGTCTTAGCTTGAAATCCATGCGAAAGAAATGGTTTAGCTTCAAATACTTGTGATATAAGTGATATAGCTTCAAATGCGGGCGGAACAAACGAGTTAGCTTCAAATACATGTGAAACACATCATTTAGCTGCAAATTCATGCGAAGTAGAAGGCTTATCTTCGAAACCATGCAAAACAAATGGTTTAGCTTCAAATAATTTTGACATACATGACTAAGCTTCAACAGCATGCGAAACAAACGAGTTCGCTTAAAATCCAAGCGGAACACATGATTTAGCTTCAAATAAATGCGAAGCAGAAGGCTTAGCTTCAAGTATATGAGAAACAAATGATTTACCTTCAGATAATTGCAATATTAGTGATATAGCTTCAAATGCAGGCGAGACAAACGAGTTAGCTTCAAATCCATGCGAAACACATGATTTAGATTCAAATCAGTGCGATATAGAAGACTTAGCTCCAAATACATGCGAAACAAATGATTTAGCTTCAAATTCTTGCGATATATGTGATATAGATTCAAATGCAGGCGAAACAAACGAATCAGCGCCAAATCCTTAAGAAACACATGATTTAGCTCAAATTCATGCGAACACATGGTTTAGATTAATATTCATGCGAAACTAATGGTGCAGCTTCAGATACTTGTGATATACATGATATAGGTTCAACTGCATGCGAAACAATCTAGTTAGCTTCAAATCCAGCGAAATACATGATTTAGCTTCAAATCAATGCGAAGTTGAAGACTTAGCTTCAAATACTTGTGATATACATGATTTAGCTTCAACTTGGCATGCGAAACAAACACGTTCGATTCAAATCAAGTGGAACACATGATTTAGCTGCAAATCAATGCGAAGTAGAAGCTTCAAATACTTGCGATATAAGTGATATAGCTACAAATGCAGGCGAAACCAACGAGTTAGCTTCAAATCAATGCGAAACACATGATTTAGCTTCAAATTCATTCGAAACACATGGTTTAGATTTATATTCATGCGAAACACATGGTTTAACTTAATATTCATGCGAAACAAATTGTTCAGCTTCAGATACTTGTGATATACATGATTGAGCTTCAACTGCATGTGAAACAAACGTGTTGCCTTCAAATCCAAGCGAAACATATGATTTAGCTTCAAATCAATACGAAGTAGGGCTTAGATACAAATCCATGAGAAACGAATGATTTATCTTCAAATACTGGCGAATATAAGTGATATTGGTTCAAATGCAGGAGAAACAAATGAGTTAGCTTCAAATCCATGCGAATCACATGATTTAGCTTCAAATCAATGCGAAGTAGAAGGCTTATCTTCAAAACAATGCGAAACAAATGGTTTAGCTTCAAATACTTCTGATATACATGATTTAGCTTCAAATAAATGCGAAGCAAAACGCTTAGCTTCTGGTACATGAGAAACAAATGATTTACCTTCAGATAATTGCAATGTAAGTGATATAGATTCAAATGCAGGCGAAACAATCGAGTTAGCTTCAAATCCATGCGAAACACATGACTTAGCTTCAAATCAATGCGAAGTGAAAGGCTTAGCTCCAATCCATGCGAAAAAATGGTTCAGCACCAAATACTTGTGATATTCATGATTTAGCATCAACTGCATGTGATACAAACGAGTTAGATTCAAATCCATGCGAAACACATGATTTAGCTTCAAATCAATGCGAAGTTGAAGGCTTAGCTTCAAATCCATGCGAAACGGATGACTGAGCTTCAAATACTTGCGATTATACGTGATATAAATTCAGATGCAGGCGAAACAACCGTGTTAGCTTCAAATCCATACCAAACACAAGATTTAGCTTCTAGTCAATGCGAAGTAGAAGGCTTAGTTTCAAATCCAAGCGAAACACATGATTTAGCTTCAAATTCATGCGAATCAAATGGTTTGGCTTCCAATACTTGTGATATACATGATTAGCTTCAACTGCATGCGAAACAAACGAGTTAGCTTCAAATCCATGCGAAACGAATGATTGACCTTCAAATACTTGCGAATATAAGTGTTATAGCTTCAAATGCAGGCGAAGTAAACGAGTTAGATTCGAATACATGCGAAACGCATGATTTAGAATCAAATCAATGCGAAATTGAAGTCTTAGCTTGAAATCCTTGCGAAAGAAATGGTTTAGCTTCAAATACTTGTGATATACATGATTTGGCTTCAACTGCATGCGAAGTAGAAGTCTTAGCTTCAAATCAATGCGAAACAATAGGTTTAGCTTCAAATACTTGTGATATACATGATTTAGCTTCTACTGCAGGCGAAACAAACGAGTTGGCTTCAAATACAAGCGAATGCATGGTTCAGCTTCAAATCAATACGAAGTAGGGGGCTTAGATACAAATCCATGAGAAACGAATGATTTATCTTCAAATACTGGCGAATATAAGTGATATTGGTTCAAATGCAGGAGAAACAAATGAGTTAGCTTCAAATCCATGCGAATCACATGATTTAGCTTCAAATCAATGCGAAGTAGAAGGCTTATCTTCAAAACAATGCGAAACAAATGGTTTAGCTTCTAATACTTCTGATATACATGATTTAGCTTCAAATAAATGCGAAGCAAAACGCTTAGCTTCTGGTACATGAGAAACAAATGATTTACCTTCAGATAATTGCAATGTAAGTGATATAGATTCAAATGCAGGCGAAACAATCGAGTTAGCTTCAAATCCATGCGAAACACATGACTTAGCTTCAAATCAATGCGAAGTGAAAGGCTTAGCTCCAAATCCGAAAGCTAGCTACAATGCGAAACAAATGGTTCAGCACCAAATACTTGTGATATTCATGATTTAGCATCAACTGCATGCGATACAAACGAGTTAGATTCAAATCCATGCGAAAACACATGATTTAGCTTAAAATCAATGCGAAATAGAAGTCTTAGCTTGAAATCCATGCGAAAGAAATGGTTTAGCTTCAAATACTTGTGATATAAGTGATATAGCTTCAAATGCGGGCGGAACAAACGAGTTAGCTTCAAATACATGTGAAACACATCATTTAGCTGCAAATTCATGCGAAGTAGAAGGCTTATCTTCGAAACCATGCAAAACAAATGGTTTAGCTTCAAATAATTTTGACATACATGATTTAGTTTCAACTGCATGCAAAACAAACGAGTTGGCTTCAAATCCAATCGAAAACACATGATTTGGCTTCAACTGCATGCGAAGTAGATGGCTTAGCTTCAAATCCATGCGAAACGAATGTTTAGCTTCAAATACTTGTTTTATACATGACTAAGCTTCAACAGCATGCGAAACAAACGAGTTCGCTTAAAATCCAAGCGGAACACATGATTTAGCTTCAAATAAATGCGAAGCAGAAGGCTTAGCTTCAAGTATATGAGAAACAAATGATTTACCTTCAGATATTGCAATATTAGTGATATAGCTTCAAATGCAGGCGAGACAAACGAGTTAGCTTCAAATCCATGCGAAAACACATGATTTAGATTCAAATCAGTGCGATATAGAAGACTTAGCTCCAAATACATGCGAAACAAAGATTTAGCTTCAATTCTTGCGATATATGTGATATAGATTCAAATGCAGGCGAAACAAACGAATTAGCGCCAAATCCTTAAGAAACACATGATTTAGCTCAAATTCATGCGAACACATGGTTTAGATTAATATTCATGCGAAACTAATGGTGCAGCTTCAGATACTTGTGATATACATGATATAGGTTCAACTGCATGCGAAACAATCTAGTTAGCTTCAAATCCATGCGAAACACATGACTTAGCTTCAAATCAATGCGAAGTGAAAGGCTTAGCTCCAAATCCATGCGAAACAAATGGTTTAGCTTCAATACTTCTGATATACATGATTTAGCTTCAAATAAATGCGAAGCAAAACGCTTAGCTTCTGGTACATGAGAAACAAATGATTTACCTTCAGATAATTGCAATGTAAGTGATATAGATTCAAATGCAGGCGAAGCAATCGAGTTAGCTTCAAATCCATGCGAAACACATGACTTAGCTTCAAATCAATGCGAAGTGAAAGGCTTAGCTCCAAATCCATGCGAAAAAAATGGTTCAGCACCAAATACTTGTGATATTCATGATTTAGCATCAACTGCATGTGATACAAACGAGTTAGATTCAAATCCATGCGAAACACATGATTTAGCTTCAAATCAATGCGAAGTTGAAGGCTTAGCTTCAAATCCATGCGAAACGGATGACTGAGCTTCAAATACTTGCGATTATACGTGATATAAATTCAGATGCAGGCGAAACAACCGTGTTAGCTTCAAATCCATACCAAAACACAAGATTTAGCTTCTAGTCAATGCGAAGTAGAAGGCTTAGTTTCAAATCCAAGCGAAACACATGATTTAGCTTCAAATTCATGCGAATCAAATGGTTTGGCTTCCAATACTTGTGATATACATGATTTAGCTTCAACTGCATGCGAAACAAACGTGTTACCTTCAAATCCAAGCGAAACATATGATTTAGCTTCAAATCAATGCGAAGTAGAAGGCTTAGCTTCAAATCCATGCGAAACGGATGACTGAGCTTCAAATACTTGCGATTATACATGATATAACTTCGAATGCAGGCAAAACAACCGTGTTAGATTCAAATCCATACCAAACACAAGATTTAGCTTCCAATCAATGCAAAGTAGAAGGCTCAGTTTCAAATCCAAGCGTAACACATGATTTAGCTTCAAATCAATGCGAAGTAGAAGGCTTAGCTGCAAATCATGCGACACAAATGATTTAGCTTCAAATACTTGCGATATAAGTAATATAGCTTCAAATGCAGGCGAAACAAACGAGTTAGCTTCAAATACATGTGAAACACATCATTTAGCTGCAAATTCATGCGAAACACATGGTTTAGCTTAATATTCGTGCGAAACACATGGTTTAGCTTAATATTCATGCGAATCAAATGGTTCAGCTTCAAATACTTGTGATATACTTGGTTTAGCTTCATCTGCTTGCGAAACTAACGTGTTACCTTCAAATCCAAACCAAACACATGATTTAGCTTCAATCAATGCGAAGTAGAAGGCTTAGCTTGAAATCCATGCGAAAGAAATGGTATGGCTTCAAATACTTGTGATATAAGTGATATAGCTTCAAATGCAGGCGAAACCAACGAGTTAGCTTCAAATCAATGCGAAACACATGATTTAGCTTCAAATTCATTCGAAACACATGGTTTAGATTAATATTCATGCGAAACACATGGTTTAACTTAATATTCATGCGAAACAAATTGTTCAGCTTCAGATACTTGTGATATACATGATTGAGCTTCAACTGCATGTGAAACAAACGTGTTGCCTTCAAATCCAAGCGAAACATATGATTTAGCTTCAAATCAATACGAAGTAGGGGGCTTAGATACAAATCCATGAGAAACGAATGATTTATCTTCAAATACTGGCGAATATAAGTGATATTGGTTCAAATGCAGGAGAAAGAAATGAGTTAGCTTCAAATCCATGCGAATCACATGATTTAGCTTCAAATCAATGCGAGGTAGAAGGCTTATCTTCAAAACAATGCGAAACAAATGGTTTAGCTTCAAATACTTCTGATATACATGATTTAGCTTCAAATAAATGCGAAGCAAAACGCTTAGCTTCTGGTACATGAGAAACAAATGATTTACCTTCAGATAATTGCAATGTAAGTGATATAGATTCAAATGCAGGCGAAGCAATCGAGTTAGCTTCAAATCCATGCGAAACACATGACTTAGCTTCAAATCAATGCGAAGTGAAAGGCTTAGCTCCAAATCCATGCGAAAAAATGGTTCAGCACCAAATACTTGTGATATTCATGATTTAGCATCAACTGCATGTGATACAAACGAGTTAGATTCAAATCCATGCGAAACACATGATTTAGCTTCAAATCAATGCGAAGTTGAAGGCTTAGCTTCAAATCCATGCGAAACGGATGACTGAGCTTCAAATACTTGCGATTATACGTGATATAAATTCAGATGCAGGCGAAACAACCGTGTTAGCTTCAAATCCAAGCGAAACACATGATTTAGCTTCAATTTCTCGCAAATCACATGGTTTAGCTTCAAATTCTTGCGATACAAATGGTTTAGCTTCAAATACTTGTGACATACATGATTTAGCTTCAAATTCATGCGAAACAAACGAGTTAGCTTCAAATCCAAGCGAAACACATGATTTAGATTCAAATCAATGCCAAGTAGAAGGTTTAGCATCAAGTCCATGCGAAACACATGATTTAGCTTCAAATCAATGCGAACTAGAAGTCTTAGCTTCAAATACATGAGAAACAAATGATTTATCTTCAGATAATTACGATATATGTGATATAGCTTCAAATTCACGCGAAACAATCGAGTTAGATTCAAATCCATGCGAAATACATGATTTAGTTTCAAATCAATGCGAAGTGGTAGGCTTAGCTTCACATACATGAGAAACAAATGTTTTAGCTCCAAATACTTGTGGTATACATAATTTAGCTTCAGCTGCGTGGGAAACAAACGAGTTAGTTTCAGAACCATGCGAAGCACATGATTTACCTCCAAATCAATGCGAAGTAGAAGGCTTAGCTTCACATCAATGCGAAGTAGGGGGCTTAGATACAAATCCATGAGAAACGAATGATTTATCTTCAAATACTGGCGAATATAAGTGATATTTGTTCAAATGCAGGAGAAAGAAATGAGTTAGCTTCAAATCCATGCGAATCACATGATTTAGCTTCAAATCAATGCGAAGTAGAAGGCTTATCTTCAAAACAATGCGAAACAAATGGTTTAGCTTCAAATACTTCTGATATACATGATTTAGCTTCAAATAAATGCGAAGCAAAACGCTTAGCTTCTGGTACATGAGAAACAAATGATTTACCTTCAGATAATTGCAATGTAAGTGATATAGATTCAAATGCAGGCGAAACAATCGAGTTAGCTTCAAATCCATGCGAAACACATGACTTAGCTTCAAATCAATGCGAAGTGAAAGGCTTAGCTCCAAATCCATGCGAAACAAATGGTTTAGCTTCAAATACTTCTGATATACATGATTTAGCTTCAAATAAATGCGAAGCAAAACGCTTAGCTTCTGGTACATGAGAAACAAATGATTTACCTTCAGATAATTGCAATGTAAGTGATATAGATTCAAATGCAGGCGAAGCAATCGAGTTAGCTTCAAATCCATGCGAAACACATGACTTAGCTTCAAATCAATGCGAAGTGAAAGGCTTAGCTCCAAATCCATGCGAAAAAATGGTTCAGCACCAAATACTTGTGATATTCATGATTTAGCATCAACTGCATGTGATACAAACGAGTTAGATTCAAATCCATGCGAAACACATGATTTAGCTTCAAATCAATGCGAAGTTGAAGGCTTAGCTTCAAATCCATGCGAAACGGATGACTGAGCTTCAAATACTTGCGATTATACGTGATATAAATTCAGATGCAGGCGAAACAACCGTGTTAGCTTCAATCCATACCAAACACAAGATTTAGCTTCTAGTCAATGCGAAGTAGAAGGCTTATTTTCAAATCCAAGCGAAACACATGATTTAGCTTCAAATTCATGCGAATCAAATGGTTTGGCTTCCAATACTTGTGATATACATGATTTAGCTTCAACTGCATGCGAAACAAACGAGTTAGCTTCAAATCCATGCGAAACGAATGATTGACCTTCAAATACTTGCGAATATAAGTGTTATAGCTTCAAATGCAGGCGAAGTAAACGAGTTAGATTCGAATACATGCGAAACGCATGATTTAGATTCAAATCAATGCGAAATAGAAGTCTTAGCTTGAAATCCTTGCGAAAGAAATGGTTTAGCTTCAAATACTTGTGATATACATGATTTGGCTTCAACTGCATGCGAAGTAGAAGTCTTAGCTTCAAATCAATGCGAAACAATAGGTTTAGCTTCAAATACTTGTGATATACATGATTTAGCTTCTACTGCAGGCGAAACAAACGAGTTGGCTTCAAATACAAGCGAATACATGGTTCAGCTTCAAATCAATACGAAGTAGGGGGCTTAGATACAAATCCATGAGAAACGAATGATTTATCTTCAAATACTGGCGAATATAAGTGATAT
>NW_027477417.1:0-74766 GCF_051020955.1 Megalopta genalis
ACTTCGCATTGATTTGAAGCTAAATCATTTGTTTCGCATGGAATAGAAGCTACCCCGTTTGTTCCTCCAGCTTTTGAAGCTATATCATTTATATCGGAAGTATTTGAAGCTAAATCATATGTGTCGTACGTATTTGAACCTTCTACATCGCATTGATTTGAAGCTAAATCATTTGATTCGCATGGATTTGAAGCTAAACCTTCTACATCGCATTGATTTGAAGCTAAATCATGAGTTTCGCATGGATTTGAAGCTAACTCGTTTGTTTCGCATGCAGTTGTAGCTAAATAATGTATATCACAAGTATTTGTAGCTAAACCATTTTTTTCGCATGGATTTGAAGCTAAACCTTCTACTTCGCATAGATTTGAAGCTAAACCTTCTACATTCTATTGATCTGAAGCTAAACCTTCTACCTCTTATTGATTTGAAGCTAAACCTTCTACATCGCATTGATTTGAAGCTAACTCGTTTTTTTCGCTTGCAGTTGAAGCTAAATCATGTCTTTCTCAAGTATTTGAAGATGAACCATTTGAATCGCATGGATTTGAACCTGATCCTTCTACTTCGCACTGATTTGCAGCTAAATAATGTGTTTCACATGGATTTGAAGCTAAACCTTCTACATCCCATGGATTTGAAGCTAAATCATGTGTTTGGCATGGATTTGAAGCTAAACCTTCTACATCGCATTGATTTGCAGCTGAATCATGTGGTTCGCATGCATTTGAAGCTAACTCGTTCCTTTCGCCTGTATTTGAAGCTATATCACCTATATCGCAAGTATTTGAAGCTGAATCTTTCGTTTCGCATGAATTTAAAGCTAAGCCTTGTACTTCGTATTGATGTGAAGCTAAATCACGTGTTTCGCATGGATTTGAAGCTAACTCGTTTGTTTCGCATGCAGTTGAAGCTAAATCATGTCTTTCACAAGTATTTGAAGATGAACCATTTGAATGGGATGGATTTGAACCTGAGCCTTCTACATCGCACTGATTTGCAATTAAATAATATGTTTCGCATGGATTTGAAACTAAACCTTCTACATCCCATGGATTTGAAGCTAAATCATGTGTATGGCATGGATTTGAAGCTAAACCTTCTACATCGCATTGATTTGTAGCCGAATCATGTGTTTCGCATGGATTTGAAGCTAACTCGTTCGTTTCGCTTGTATTTGAAGCTATATCACTTATATCGCAAGTATTTGAAGCTGAATCTTTCGTTTCGCATGAATTTGAAGCTAAGCATTCTACTTCGTATTTATTTGAAGTTAAATCATGTGTTTCGCATGGATTTGAAGCTAACTCGTTTGTTTCGCATGGGTTTTGATGCTAAGCTTCCTAGAACGCACTGATTTGAAGCTAAATCATGTCTTTCGCATGGATTTGAATCTAACTCGTTTTTTCCGCCTGCATTTGAAGCTATTCCATGTATATCACAAGTATTTGAAGCTAAATCATTTGATTCGCATGGATTTGAAGCTAAACCTTCTACATCGCATTGATTTGAAGCTAAACCATTTGTTTCGCATGGATTTGAAGCTAAGCCATCTACTTCGCATTGATTTGAAGCTAAATCATTTGTTTCGCATGTAATTGAAGCTACCTCGTTTGTTCCTCCAGCTTTTGAAGCTATATCATTTATATCGGAAGTATTTGATGCTAAATCATATTTGTCGTATGTATTTGAAGCTGAACCTTCTACATCGCATTGATTTGAAGCTAAATCTAGTGTTTCGCATGGATTTGTAGCTAACTCGTTCGTTTTGCATCCAGTTGTAGCTAAATAATGTATATCAAAAGTATTTATAGCTAAACCATTTGTTTCGCATGGATTTGAAGCTAAACCTTATACATCGCATTGATTTGAAGCTAAATTATGTGTTTCGCATGGATTTGAAGCTATCTCGTTTGTTTCGCATGCAGTTGAAGCTAAATCATGTCCTTCACAAGTATTTGAAGATGAAACCATTTGAATCGCATGGATTTGAACCTGAGCCTTCTACATCGCACTGATTTGCAGCTAAATAATATGTTTCGCATGGATTTGAAGCTAAACCTTCTACATCGCATTGATTTGCAGCTGAATCATGTGTTTCGCATGGATTTGAAGCTAACTCGTTCGTTTCCCCTGTATTTGAAGCTATATCACTTATAGCGCAAGTATTTGAAGCTGAATCTTTCGTTTCGCATGAATTTGAAGCTAAGCCTTCTACCTCGAATTTATTTGAAGCTAAATCATGTGTTTCGCATGGATTTGAAGCTCACTCGTTCGTTTCGCCTGCAGTTGAATCTACATCACTTATATCGCAAGTATTTGAAGCTGAATCATGTGTATCGCGTGGATTTTGAAGCTAACTCGTTTGATTAGTCTGCAGTTGAAGCTATATCACTTATTCCCCAAGTGTTTCAAGCTAAATCATTTGTTTCGCATGGATTTGAAGCTAAACCTTATACATCGCATTGATTTGAAGCTAAATCATGTGTTTCGCATGGATTTGAAGCTAACTCGTTTGTTTCGCATGCAGTTGTAGCTAAATAATGTATGTCACAAGTATTTGTAGCTAAACCATTTGTTTCGAATGGATTTGAAGCTAAGCCATCTACTTCGCATTGATTTGAAGCTAAATCATTTGTTTCGCATGGAATAGAAGCTACCCCGTTTGTTCCTCCAGCTTTTGAAGCTATATCATTTATATCGGAAGTATTTGAAGCTAAATAATATGTGTCGTATGTATTTGAAGCTGGACCTTCTACATCGCATTGATTTGAAGCTAAATCTAGTGTATCGCATGGTTTTGAAGCTAACTCGTTTCTTTCGCATGCAGTTGTAGCTAAATAATGTATATCACAAGTATTTGTAGCTAAACCATTTGTTTCGCATGGATTTGAAGCTAAGCCATCTACTTCGCATTGATTTGAAGCTAAATCATTTGATTCGCATGGATTTGAAGCTGAACCTTCTACATCGCATTGATTTGAAGCTAAATCATGTGTTTCGCATGGATTTGAAGCTAACTCGTTTGTTTCGCATGCAGTTGAAGCTAAAACATGTCTTTCACAAGTATTTGGAGATGAACCATTTGAATCGCATGGATTTGAACCTCAGCCTTCTACATAGCACTGATTTGCAGCTAAATAATATGTTTCGCATGGATTTGAAGCTAAACCTTCTACATCGCATTGATTTGCAGCTGAATCATGTGTTTCGCATGGATTTGAAGCTAACTCGTTCTTTTCGCCTGTATTTGAAGCTATATCACTTATATCGCAAGTATTTGAAGCTGAATCTTTCGTTTCGCATGAATTTGAAGCTAAGCCTTCTACTTCGAACTTATTTGAAGATAAATCATGTGTTTCGCATGGATTTGAAGCTAACTCGTTCGTTTCGCATGCAGTTGTAGCTAAATAATGTATATCACAAGTATTTGTAGCTAAACCATTTTTTTCGTATGGATTTGAAGCAAAACCTTCTACTTCGTATTGATTTGAAGCTAAATCATGTGTATCGCATGGATTTGAAGCTAAACCTTATACATCGCATTGATGTGAAACTGAATCATGTGTTTCGCATGGATTTGTAGCTAACTCGTTCGTTTTGCATCCAGTTGTAGCTAAATAATGTAAATCAAAAGTATTTATAGCTAAACCATTTGTTTCGCATGGATTGAAGCTAAACCTTATACATCGCATTGATTTGAAGCTAAATTATGTGTTTCGCATGGATTTGAAGCTATCTCGTTTGTTTCGCATGCAGTTGAAGCTAAATCATGTCTTTCACAAGTATTTGAAGATGAAACCATTTGAATCGCATGGATTTGAACCTGAGCCTTCTACATCGCACTGATTTGCAGCTAAATAATATGTTTCGCATGGATTTGAAGCAAAACCTTCTACATCCCATGGATTTGAAGCTAAATCATGTGTTTGGCATGGATTTGAAGCTAAACCTTCTACATCGCATTGATTTGCAGCTGAATCATGTGTTTCGCATGGATTTGAAGCTAACTCGTTCGTTTCCCCTGTATTTGAAGCTATATCACTTATAGCGCAAGTATTTGAAGCTGAATCTTTCGTTTCGCATGAATTTGAAGCTAAGCCTTCTACCTCGAATTTATTTGAAGCTAAATCATGTGTTTCGCATGGATTTGAAGCTCACACGTTCGTTTCGCCTGCAGTTGAATCTACATCACTTATATCGCAAGTATTTGAAGCTGAATCATGTGTATCGCGTGGATTTTGAAGCTAACTCGTTTGATTAGTCTGCAGTTGAAGCTATATCACTTATTCCCCAAGTGTTTCAAGCTAAATCATTTGTTTCGCATGGATTTGAAGCTAAACCTTATACATCGCATTGATTTGAAGCTAAATCATTTGTTTCGCATGGAATAGAAGCTACCCCGTTTGTTCCTCCAGCTTTTGAAGCTATATCATTTATATCGGAAGTATTTGAAGCTAAATCATATGTGTCGTATGTATTTGAACCTTCTACATCGCATTGATTTGAAGCTAAATCATTTGTTTCGCATGGATTTGAAGCTAAACCTTCTACATCGCATTGATTTGCAGCTGAATCATGTGTTTGGCATGTATTTGAAGCTAACTCTTTCGTTTCGCCTGTATTTGAAGCTAGATCACTTTTATCGCAAGTATTTGAACCTAAACCATGTGTTTCGCTTGGATTTGAAGCTAATCCTTCTACATCTCATTGATTTGAAGCTAAATCGTGTGTTTCTCATGGATTTGAAGCTAACTCGTTCGTTTCGCCTGTATTTGAAGCTATATCACTTATATCGCAAGTATTTGAAGCTGAATCTTTCGTTTCGCATGAATTTGAAGCTGAGCCTTCTACTTCGAATTTATTTGAAGCTAAATCATGTGTTTCGCATGGATTTGAAGCAAACTCGTTCGTTTCGCATGCAGTTGTAGCTAAATAATGTATATCACAAGTATTTGTAGCTAAACCATCTTTTTCGCATGGATTTGAAGCTAAACCTTCTACTTCGCATAGATTTGAAGCTAAACCTTCTACATTCTATTGATCTGAAGCTAAACCTTCTACCTCTTATTGATTTGAAGCTAAACCTTCTACATCGCATTGATTTGAAGCTAACTCGTTTTTTTCGCCTTCAGTTGAAGCTAAATCATGTCTTTCTCAAGTATTTGAAGATGAACCATTTGAATCGCATGGATTTGAACCTGATCCTTCTACTTCGCACTGATTTGCAGCTAAATAATGTGTTTCACATGGATTTGAAGCTAAACCTTCTACATCCCATGGATTTGAAGCTAAATCATGTGTTTGGCATGGATTTGAAGCTAAACCTTCTACATCGCATTGATTTGCAGCTGAATCATGTGGTTCGCATGCATTTGAAGCTAACTCGTTCCTTTCGCCTGTATTTGAAGCTATATCACCTATATCGCAAGTATTTGAAGCTGAATCTTTCGTTTCGCATGAATTTAAAGCTAAGCCTTGTACTTCGTATTGATGTGAAGCTAAATCACGTGTTTCGCATGGATTTGAAGCTAACTCGTTTGTTTCGCATGCAGTTGAAGCTAAATCATGTCTTTCACAATTATTTGAAGATGAACCATTTGAATGGGATGGATTTGAACCTGAGCCTTCTACATCGCACTGATTTGCAATTAAATAATATGTTTCGCATGGATTTGAAACTAAACCTTCTACATCCCATGGATTTGAAGCTAAATCATGTGTTTGGCATGGATTTGAAGCTAAACCTTCTACATCGCATTGATTTGCAGCTGAATCATGTGTTTCGCATGGATTTGAAGCTAACTCGTTCTTTTCACCTGTATTTGAAGCTATATCACTTATATCGCAAGTATTTGAAGCTGAATCTTTCGTTTCGCATGAATTTGAAGCTAAGCCTTCTACTTCGAATTTATTTGAAGATAAATCATGTGTTTCGCATGGATTTGAAGCTAACTCGTTCGTTTCGCATGCAGTTGTAGCTAAATAATGTATATCACAAGTATTTGTAGCTAAACCATTTTTTTCGTATGGATTTGAAGCAAAACCTTCTACTTCGTATTGATTTGCAGCTAAATCATTTGTTTCGCATGGAATTGAAGCTACCTCGTTTGTTCCTCCTGCTTTTGAAGCTATATCACTTATATCGCATGAATTTGAAGCTGAACCTACTACATCGTATTGATTTGAAGCTAAATCATGTGTATCGCATGGATTTGAAGCTAAACCTTATACATCGCATTGATTTGAAACTGAATCATGTGTTTCGCATGGATTTGTAGCTAACTCGTTCGTTTTGCATCCAGTTGTAGCTAAATAATGTATATCAAAAGTATTTATAGCTAAACCATTTGTTTCGCATGGATTTGAAGCTAAACCTTATACATCGCATTGATTTGAAGCTAAATCATGTGTTTCGCATGGATTTGAAGCTATCTCGTTTGTTTCGCATGCAGTTGTAGCTAAATAATGTATATCACAAGTATTTGTAGCTAAACCATTTGTTTCGAATGGATTTGAAGCTAAGCCATCTACTTCGCATTGATTTGAAGCTAAATCATTTGTTTCGCATGGAATTGAAGCTACCTCGTTTGTTCCTCCAGCTTTTGAAGCTATATCATTTATATCGGAAGTATTTGAAGCTAAATCATATGTGTCGTATGTATTTGATGCTGAACCTTCTACATCGCATTGATATGGAGCTAAAACTAGTGTATCGCATGGATTTGAAGCTAAACCTTCTACATCGCATTGATTTGCAGCTAAATCATGTGTTTCGCATGGATTTGAAGCTAACTCGTTTGTTTCGCATGCAGTTGAAGCTAAATCATGTCTTTCACAAGTATTTGAAGCTAAATCATTTGATTCGCATGGAATTGAAGCTACACCTTCTACATCGCATTGATTTGAAGCTAAATCATGTGTTTCGCATGGATTTGAAGCAAACTCGTTCGTTTCGCATGCAGTTGTAGCTAAATAATGTATATCACAAGTATTTGTAGCTAAACCATTTTTTTCGCATGGATTTGAAGCTAAACCTTCTACTTCGCATAGATTTGAAGCTAAACCTTCTACATTCTATTGATCTGAAGCTAAACCTTCTACCTCTTATTGATTTGAAGCTAAACCTTCTACATCGCATTGATTTGAAGCTAACTCGTTTTTTTCGCTTGCAGTTGAAGCTAAATCATGTCTTTCTCAAGTATTTGAAGATGAACCATTTGAATCGCATGGATTTGAACCTGATCCTTCTACTTCGCACTGATTTGCAGCTAAATAATGTGTTTCACATGGATTTGAAGCTAAACCTTCTACATCCCATGGATTTGAAGCTAAATCATGTGTTTGGCATGGATTTGAAGCTAAACCTTCTACATCGCATTGATTTGCAGCCGAATCATGTGTTTTGCATGGATTTGAAGCTAACTCGTTCGTTTCGCTTGTATTTGAAGCTATATCACTTATATCGCAAGTATTTGAAGCTGAATCTTTCGTTTCGCATGAATTTGAAGCTAAGCATTCTACTTCGTATTTATTTGAAGCTAAATCATGTGTTTCGCATGGATTTGAAGCTAACTCGTTTGTTTCGCATGGGTTTTGATGCTAAGCTTCCTAGAACGCACTGATTTGAAGCTAAATCATGTCTTTCGCATGGATTTGAATCTAACTCGTTTTTTCCGCCTGCATTTGAAGCTATTCCATGTATATCACAAGTATTTGAAGCTAAATCATTTGATTCGCATGGATTTGAAGCTAAACCTTCTACATCGCATTGATTTGAAGCTAAACCATTTGTTTCGCATGGATTTGAAGCTAAGCCATCTACTTCGCATTGATTTGAAGCTAAATCATTTGTTTCGCATGTAATTGAAGCTACCTCGTTTGTTCCTCCAGCTTTTGAAGCTATATCATTTATATCGGAAGTATTTGATGCTAAATCATATTTGTCGTATGTATTTGAAGCTGAACCTTCTACATCGCATTGATTTGAAGCTAAATCTAGTGTATCGCATGGATTTGAAGCTAAACCTTCTACATCTTATTTATTTGAACCTAAATTATTTGAATCGCATGGATTTGAAGCTAATCATTCTACTTCGCATTGATTTGAAGCTAAATCATGCGTATCGCATGGATTTTCATGCTAACTCGTTTGATTCGTCTGCATTTGAAGCTATATCGTTATATCCCAAGTGTTTGAAGCTAAATCATTTGTTTCACTCGGATTTGAGGCTAAACCTTCTACATCGCATTGATTTGATGCTAAATCATGTGTTTCGCATGGATTTGAAGCTCACTCATTTGTCCCTCCTGGATTCGAAACAATATCACTTATATCTTAAGTATTTTTATGTAAATCATTTGTTTCGCGCGGATTTGATGCTAAACCTTCTACATCGCATTGGTTTGAAGCTAAACCATGTGTTTCGCATGTATTTGAAGATAGCTCGTTTGTTTCGCATGCAGTTGAAGCTAAATCATGTATATCACAAGCAGTTGAAGCTAAACTATTTGTTTCGCATGGATTTGAAGCTAAGCCTTCTACATCGCATTGCTTTGTAGCTAAATCATGGGTTTCCCTTGGATATGAAGCTAAATCATGTGTTTTGCATGGATTTGAAGCTAACTCGTTTGTTTCCCCTGCATTTGAAGCTATATTAATTATATCGCATGTATCTGAAAATAAATCATTTGTTTCGCTTGGATTTGAAGCTAAACCTTCTACATAGTACTGATTTGAAGCTTAATCTTGTGTTTCCCTTGGATATGAAGCTAAATCATGTGTTTCGCGCCGATGTGAAGCTAACTCGTTTGTTTCGCATGCATTTGAAGCTGTATCCCTCATATTCGCAAGTATTTGAAACTAAATCTTTCGTTTCGCATGGATTTGAAGCTAAGCCTTCTACTTCGCATTGATTTGAAGCTAAATCATGTGGTTCGCATGGATTTTAAGCTTACTCGTTTGTTCCGCATGCAGTTGAAGCTAAATCATGTTTATAACAAATATTTGAGGCTAAACCATTTGTTTCGCGTGGATTTGAAGATAAGCCTTCTACTTCGCATTGATTTGAGGCTAAACCTTCTACATCTTATGGATTTGAAGGTAAATCATGTGTTTCGCATGGAGTTGAAGCTAACTCGTTTGTTTCGTCAATATTTGAAGCTATATCACTTATATCGCAAGCATCTGAAGCAAAATCATTTGTTTCCCATGGATTTGAAGCTAAACCATCTACATCGCAGCGATTTGAAGCTAAATCGTGTGTTTCGCTTGGATTTGGTGCTAACTCGTTTGTTCCGTCTGCATTTGAAGCAATATCACTTATATCGCAAGTATCTGAAGCTAAATCATTTGTTTCCCTTGGATATGAAGTAAATCATGTGTTTCGCGCGGAAGTGAAGCTAACTCGTTTGTTTCGCATGCAGTTGAAGCTAAATCATGTTTATCACAAATTTTTGAGGCTAAACCATTTGTTTCGCGTGGATTTGAAGGTAAGCCTTCTACCTCGCATTGATTTGAAGCTAAATCATGTGTATCGCATGGTTTTTGCAGCAAACTCGTTTGATTCGTCTGCATTTGAAGCTATATCACTTATATCGCAAGTATCTGATGCTAAATTGTTTGTTTTGCTTGGATTTGAAGCTAAACCTTCTACGTCGCATTGATTTGCAGCTACATAATGTGTATCGCATGGATTTGAAGCTAACTCGTTTGATTCGTCTTCATTTGAAGCTATATCACTTATACCGCAAGTATTTGAAGCTAAATGATCAGTGTCGCTTGGATTTGAAGCTAAGCCTTCTACCTCGAATTGATTTGAAGCTTAATCATGTGTATCGCATTGATTTGAAGCTAATTCGTTTGTTTCGCATGCAGTTGAAGCTAAATCATGTTTATCACAAATATTTGAGGCTAAACCATTTCTTTCGCGTGGATTTGAACCTAAACTTCTACTTCGCATTGATTTGAATCTAAGTCATGTGTTTCGCATGGATTTGAAGCTAACTTGTTTGTTTCGCATTCATTTGAAGCTATATCACTTATATCGCTTGAATCTGATGCTAAATTATTTGTGTTGCATGGATTTGAATCTAAAGCTTCTACATCGCATTGATTTGAAGCTAAACCTTCTACATCTTATTGATTTGAAGCTAATTCATGTGTTTCGCATGGAGTTGAAGCTAACTCGTTTGTTTCGTCAAAATTTGAAGCTATATTACTTATATCGCAAGCATATGAAGCAAAATCTTTCGTTTCCATGGATTTGAATCTAAACCATCTACATCGAAGTGATTTGAAGCTAAATCATTTGTTTCGCATGGATTTGAAGCTAACTCATTTTTCGCTCCTGCATTTGAAGCTATATCACTTATATCGCAAGTATCTGAACCAAAATCATTGGTTTCGCGTGGATTTGAAACTAAACCTACTACATCGCATTGATTTGAATCTAAATTATGTGTTTCGCTTGGATTTTTAAGCTAACTCGTTAGATTCGTCTGCATTTGAATCTATATCACTTATATCCCAAGTGGTTGAAGCTAAATCATTTGTTTCGCATGGATTTTAAGCTAAACCTTCTACATAGCATTGATTTGAACATTAATCGTATGATTTGCATGGATTTGAGGGCTAACTCGTTTGTTTCCCCAGCATTTGAAGCTATATCACTTATATCGCAAGTATCTGATGCTAAATCATATGTGTCGTATGTATTTGAAGCTGAAACTTCTACATCGCATTGATTTGAAGTTAAATCTAGTGTATCGCATGGATTTGAAGCTAAACCTTCTACATCGCATTGCTTTGAAGCTAAATCATGTGTTTCGCATGGATTTGAAGCTAACTCGTTCGTTTCGCCTGCAGTTGAATCTACATCACTTATATCGCAAGTATTTGAAGCTGAATCATGTGTATCGCGTGGATTTTGAAGCTAACCCGTTTGATTTGTCTGCATTTGAAGCTATATCACTTATACCCAACGTGTTTGGAGCTAAATCATTTGTTTCGCATGGATTTGAAGCTAATCCTTATACATCGCATTGATTTGAAGCTAAATCATGTGTTTCGCATGGGTTTGAAGCTAACTCGTTTGTTTCGCATGCAGTTGTAGCTAAATTAAGTATATCACAAGTATTTGTAGCTAAACCATTTGTTTCGCATGGATTTGAAGCTAAGCCATCTACTTCGCATTGATTTGAAGCTAAATCATTTGTTTTGCATGGAATTGAAGTTACCTCGTTTGTTCCTCCAGCTTTTGAAGCTATATCATTTATATCGGAAGTATTTGAAGCTAAATCATATGTGTCGTATGTATTTGATGCTGAACCTTCTACATCGCATTGATTTGAAGCTAAATCTAGTGTATCGGATGGATTTGAAGCTAAACTTTCTACAGCGCATTGATTTGCAGCTAAATCATGTGTTTCGCATGGATTTGAAGCTCACTCGTTCGTTTCGCCTGCAGTTGAATCTACATCACTTATATCGCAAGTATTTGAAGCTGAATCATGAGTATCGCGTGGATTTTGAAGCTAACTCGTTTGATTAGTCTGCATTTGAAGCTATATCACTTATACCCCAAGTGTTTGAAGCTAAATCATTTGTTTCGCTTGGATTTGAAGCTAATCCTTAGACATCGCATTGATTTGAAGCTAAATCGAGTGTTTCGAATGGATTTGAAGCTAACTCGTTTATTTCGCATGCAGTTGTAGCTAAATAATGTATATCACAAGTATTTGTAGCTAAACCCTTTGTTTCGCATGGATTTGAAGCTAAACCTTCTACTTCGTATTGATTTGCAGCTAAATCATTTGATTCGCATGGTATTGAAGCTACCTCGTTTGTTCATCCTGCTTTTGAAGCTATATCACTTATATCGCAAGTCTTTGAAGCTAAATCATTTGATTCGCATGGGTTTGAATCTAAACCTTCTACATCGCATTCATTTGAAGCTAAATCATGTGTTTCGCATGGATTTGAAGCTAACTCGTTTTTTATCATGCAGTTGAAGCTAAATCATGTCTTTCACAAGTTTTTGAAGATGAACCATTTGAATCGCATGGATTTGAACCTGAGCCTTCTACATCGCACTGATTTGCAGCTAAATAATATGTTTCGCATGGATTTGAAGCTAAACCTTCTACATCCCATGGATTTGAAGCTAAATCATGTGTTTGGCATGGATTTGAAGCTAAACCTTTTACATCGCATTGATTTGCAGCTGAATCATGTGTTTCGCATGGATTTGAAGCTAACTCGTTCGTTTCGCTTGCAGTTGAATCTATATCACTTATATCGCAACTATCTGATGCTAAATAATTTTTTCGGTTGGATTTGATGCTGTACCTTCTACATAGCATTGATTTGAAGCTTAATCATGTGTTTCGAATGGACTTGAAGCTAATTCGTTTGTTTCGCATGCAGTTGTAGCTAAATAAGGTATATCACAAGTATTTGTAGCTAAACCATTCGTTTCGTTTCGCCTGCATTTGTAGCTATATCACTTATGTCGCAAGTATCTGAAACTTAATCAATTGTTTCGCATGGATTTGAAGCTAAGACATCTAGATCGCATTGATTTGATGCTAAATCATTTGTTTAGCATGGATTAGAAGCTAACTTGTTTGTTTCGTCTGCATTTGAAGCTATATCACTTATATCGCAAGTATCTGAAGCTAAATCATGTGTTTGGCATGGATTTGAAGCTAAACCTTTTACATCGCATTGATTTGCAGCTGAATCATGTGTTTCGCATGGATTTGAAGCTAACTCGTTCGTTTCGCCTGTATTTGAAGCTATATCACTTATATCGCAAGTATTTGAAGCTGAATCTTTCGTTTCGCATGAATTTGAAGCTAAGCCTTCTACTTCGAATTCATTTGAAGATAAATCATGTGTTTCGCATGGATTTGAAGCTAACTCGTTTGTTTCGCATGGGTTTTGATGCTAAGCCTCCTAGAACGCACTGATTTGAAGCTAAATCATGTCTTTCGCATGGATTTGAAGCTAACTCATTTTTCCGTCTGCATTTGAAGCTATATCATGTATATCACAAGTATTTGAAGCTAAATCATTTGATTCGCATGGATTTGAAGCTATACCTTCTACATTGCATTGGTTTGAATCTAAATCATGAGTTTCGCATGGACTTGAAGCTAACTCGTTTGTTTCGCATGCAGTTGTAGCTAAATAATGTATATCACAAGTATTTATAGCTAAACCATTTGTTTCGCATGGATTTGAAGCTAAACCTTCTACATCGCATTGATTTGAAACTAAACCTTCTACATTCTATTGATCTGAAGCTAAACCTTCTACCTCTTATTGATTTGAAGCTAAACCTTTTACATCGCATTGATTTGAAGCTAAATCGAGTGTTTCGCATGGATTTGAAGCTAACTCGTTTGTTTCGCATGCAGTTGTAGCTAAATAATGTATATCACAAGTATTTGTAGCTAAACCATTTGTTTCGCATGGATTTGAGGCTAAACCTTCTACTTCGTATTGATTTGCAGCTGAATCATTTGTTTCGCATGGATTTGCAGCTAACTCGTTTGTTTCGCATGCAGTTATAGCTAAATAAAGTATATCACAAGTATTTGTAGCTAAACCGTTTGTTTCGCATGGATTTGAAGCTAAGCCATCTACTTCGCATTGATTTGAAGCTAAATCATTTGTTTCGCATGGAATTGAAGTTACCTCGTTTGTTCCTCCAGCTTTTGAAGCTATATCATTTATATCGGAAGTATTTGAAGCTGAACCTTCTACATCGAATTGATTTGAAGCTAAATCTAGTGTATCGCATGGATTTGAAGCTAACTCGTTCGTTTTGCATCCAGTTGTAGCTAAATAATGTATATCACAAGTATTTATAGCTAAACCATTTGTTTCGCATGGATTTGAAGCTAAACCTTCTACATCGCATTGATTTGAAACTAAACCTTCTACATTCTATTGATCTGAAGCTAAACCTTCTACCTCTTATTGGTTTGAAGCTAAACCTTCTACATCGCATTGATTTGAAGCTAAATCGAGTGTTTCGCATGGATTTGAAGCTAACTCGTTTGTTTCGCATGCAGTTGTAGCTAAATAATGTACATCACAAGTGTTTGTAGCTATACCATTTGTTTCGCATGGATTTGAAGCTAAACCTTCTACATCGCATTGATTTGAAACTAAACCTTCTACATTCGATTGATCTGAAGCTAAACCTTCTACCTCTTATTGGTTTGAAGCTAAACCTTCTACATCGCATTGATTTGAAGCTAAATCGAGTGTTTCGCATGGATTTGAAGCTAACTTTTTTTTTCGCATGCAGTTGTAGCTAAATAATGTATATCACAAGTATTTGTAGCTAAACCATTTGTTTCGCATGGATTTGAAGCTAAACCTTCTACTTCGTATTGATTTGCAGCTGAATCATTTGTTTCGCATGGATTTGCAGCTAACTCGTTTGTTTCGCATGCAGTTATAGCTAAATAAAGTATATCACAAGTATTTGTAGCTAAACCGTTTGTTTCGCATGGATTTGAAGCTAAGCCATCTACATCGCATTGATTTGAAGCTAAATCATTTGTTTCGCATGGAATTGAAGTTACCTCGTTTGTTCCTCCAGCTTGTGAAGCTATATCATTTATATCGGAAGTATTTGAAGCTAAATCATATCTGTCGTATGTATTTGATGCTGAACCTTCTACATCGCATTGATTTGAAGCTAAATCTAGTGTATCGCATTGATTTGAAGCTAAATCTAGTGTATCGCATGGATTTGAAGCTAAACCTTCTACATCGCATTGATTTGCAGCTAAATCATGTGTTTCGCATGGATTTGAAGCTAACTCGTTTGTTTCGCATGCAGTTGAAGCTAAATCATGTCTTTCACAAGAATTTGAAGATGAAACCATTTGAATCGCATGGATTTGAACCTGAGCCTTCTACATCGCACTGATTTGCAGCTAAATAATATGTTTCGCATGGATTTGAAGCTAAACCTTCTACATACCATGGATTTGAAGCTAAATCATGTGTTTGGCATGGATTTGAAGCTAAACCTTCTACATCGCATTGATTTGAAGCTGAATCTTTCGTTTCGCATTAATTTGAAGCTAAGCCTTCTACTTCGAATTTATTTGAAGCTAAATCATGTGTTTCGCATGGATTTGAAGCTAACTCGTTTGTTTCGCATGGGTTTTGATGCTAAGCCTCCTAGAACGCACTGATTTGAAGCTAAATCATGACTTTCGCATGGATTTGAAGCTAACTCGTTTTTTCCGTCTGCATTTGAAGCTATATCATGTATATCAGAAGTTTTTTGAAGCTAAATCATTTGATTCGCATGGATTTGAAGCTAAACCTTCTACATCGCATTGATTTGAAGCTAAATCATGAGTTTCGCATGGATTTGAAGCTAACTCGTTTGTTTCGCATGCAGTTGTAGCTAAATAATGTATATCACAAGTATTTGTAGCTAAACCATTTGTTTCACATGGATTTGAAGCTAAGCCATCTACTTCGCATTGATTTGAAGCTAAATCATTTGTTTCGCATGTAATTAAAGCTACCTCGTTTGTTCCTCCAGCTTTTGAAGCTATATCATTTATATCGGAAGTATTTGAAGCTAAATAATATGTGTCGTATGTATTTGAAGCTGTACCTTCTACATCGCATTGATTTGAAGCTAAATCTAGTGTATCGCATGGTTTTGAAGCTAACTCGTTTGTTTCGCATGCAGTTGTAGCTAAATAATGTATATCACAAGTATTTGTAGCTAAACCATTTGTTTCGCATGGATTTGAAGCTAACTCGTTTGTTTCGCATGCAGTTGAAGCTAAAACATGTCTTTCACAAGTATTTGAAGATGAACCATTTGAATCGCATGGATTTGAACCTCAGCCTTCTACATAGCACTGATTTGCAGCTAAATAATATGTTTCGCATGGATTTGAAGCTAAACCTTCTACATCGCATTGATTTGCAGCTGAATCATGTGTTTCGCATGGATTTGAAGCTAACTCGTTCTTTTCGCCTGTATTTGAAGCTATATCACTTATATCGCAAGTATTTGAAGCTGAATCTTTCGTTTCGCATGAATTTGAAGCTAAGCCTTCTACTTCGAATTTATTTGAAGATAAATCATGTGTTTCGCATGGATTTGAAGCTAACTCGTTCGTTTCGCATGCAGTTGTAGCTAAATAATGTATATCACAAGTATTTGTAGCTAAACCATTTTTTTCGTATGGATTTGAAGCAAAACCTTCTACTTCGTATTGATTTGCAGCTAAATCATTTGTTTCGCATGGAATTGAAGCTACCTCGTTTGTTCCTCCTGCTTTTGAAGCTATATCACTTATATCGCATGAATTTGAAGCTGAACCTACTACATCGTATTGATTTGAAGCTAAATCATGTGTATCGCATGGATTTGAAGCTAAACCTTATACATCGCATTGATTTGAAACTGAATCATGTGTTTCGCATGGATTTGTAGCTAACTCGTTCGTTTTGCATCCAGTTGTGGCTAAATAATGTATATCAAAAGTATTTATAGCTAAACCATTTGTTTCGCATGGATTTGAAGCTAAGCCATCTACTTCGCATTGATTTGAAGCTAAATCATTTGTTTCGCATGGAATTGAAGCTACCTCGTTTGTTCCTCCAGCTTTTGAAGCTATATCATTTATATCGGAAGTATTTGAAGCTAAATCATATGTGTCGTATGTATTTGATGCTGAACTTTCTACATCGCATTGATTTGGAGCTAAAACTAGTGTATCGCATGGATTTGAAGCTAAACCTTCTACATCGCATTGATTTGCAGCTAAATCATGTGTTTCGCATGGATTTGAAGCTAACTCGTTTGTTTCGCATGCAGTTGTAGCTAAATAATGTACATCACAAGTGTTTGTAGCTATACCATTTGTTTCGCATGGATTTGAAGCTAAACCTTCTACATCGCATTGATTTGAAACTAAACCTTCTACATTCGATTGATCTGAAGCTAAACCTTCTACCTCTTATTGGTTTGAAGCTAAACCTTCTACATCGCATTGATTTGAAGCTAAATCGAGTGTTTCGCATGGATTTGAAGCTAACTTTTTTTTTCGCATGCAGTTGTAGCTAAATAATGTATATCACAAGTATTTGTAGCTAAACCATTTGTTTCGCATGGATTTGAAGCTAAACCTTCTACTTCGTATTGATTTGCAGCTGAATCATTTGTTTCGCATGGATTTGCAGCTAACTCGTTTGTTTCGCATGCAGTTATAGCTAAATAAAGTATATCACAAGTATTTGTAGCTAAACCGTTTGTTTCGCATGGATTTGAAGCTAAGCCATCTACATCGCATTGATTTGAAGCTAAATCATTTGTTTCGCATGGAATTGAAGTTACCTCGTTTGTTCCTCCAGCTTGTGAAGCTATATCATTTATATCGGAAGTATTTGAAGCTAAATCATATCTGTCGTATGTATTTGATGCTGAACCTTCTACATCGCATTGATTTGAAGCTAAATCTAGTGTATCGCATTGATTTGAAGCTAAATCTAGTGTATCGCATGGATTTGAAGCTAAACCTTCTACATCGCATTGATTTGCAGCTAAATCATGTGTTTCGCATGGATTTGAAGCTAACTCGTTTGTTTCGCATGCAGTTGAAGCTAAATCATGTCTTTCACAAGAATTTGAAGATGAAACCATTTGAATCGCATGGGATTTGAACCTGAGCCTTCTACATCGCACTGATTTGCAGCTAAATAATATGTTTCGCATGGATTTGAAGCTAAACCTTCTACATACCATGGATTTGAAGCTAAATCATGTGTTTGGCATGGATTTGAAGCTAAACCTTCTACATCGCATTGATTTGAAGCTGAATCTTTCGTTTCGCATTAATTTGAAGCTAAGCCTTCTACTTCGAATTTATTTGAAGCTAAATCATGTGTTTCGCATGGATTTGAAGCTAACTCGTTTGTTTCGCATGGGTTTTGATGCTAAGCCTCCTAGAACGCACTGATTTGAAGCTAAATCATGACTTTCGCATGGATTTGAAGCTAACTCGTTTTTTCCGTCTGCATTTGAAGCTATATCATGTATATCAGAAGTTTTTTGAAGCTAAATCATTTGATTCGCATGGATTTGAAGCTAAACCTTCTACATCGCATTGATTTGAAGCTAAATCATGAGTTTCGCATGGATTTGAAGCTAACTCGTTTGTTTCGCATGCAGTTGTAGCTAAATAATGTATATCACAAGTATTTGTAGCTAAACCATTTGTTTCACATGGATTTGAAGCTAAGCCATCTACTTCGCATTGATTTGAAGCTAAATCATTTGTTTTCGCATGTAATTAAAGCTACCTCGTTTGTTCCTCCAGCTTTTGAAGCTATATCATTTATATCGGAAGTATTTGAAGCTAAATAATATGTGTCGTATGTATTTGAAGCTGTACCTTCTACATCGCATTGATTTGAAGCTAAATCTAGTGTATCGCATGGTTTTGAAGCTAACTCGTTTGTTTCGCATGCAGTTGTAGCTAAATAATGTATATCACAAGTATTTGTAGCTAAACCATTTGTTTCGCATGGATTTGAAGCTAACTCGTTTGTTTCGCATGCAGTTGAAGCTAAAACATGTCTTTCACAAGTATTTGAAGATGAACCATTTGAATCGCATGGATTTGAACCTCAGCCTTCTACATAGCACTGATTTGCAGCTAAATAATATGTTTCGCATGGATTTGAAGCTAAACCTTCTACATCGCATTGATTTGCAGCTGAATCATGTGTTTCGCATGGATTTGAAGCTAACTCGTTCTTTTCGCCTGTATTTGAAGCTATATCACTTATATCGCAAGTATTTGAAGCTGAATCTTTCGTTTCGCATGAATTTGAAGCTAAGCCTTCTACTTCGAATTTATTTGAAGATAAATCATGTGTTTCGCATGGATTTGAAGCTAACTCGTTCGTTTCGCATGCAGTTGTAGCTAAATAATGTATATCACAAGTATTTGTAGCTAAACCATTTTTTTCGTATGGATTTGAAGCAAAACCTTCTACTTCGTATTGATTTGCAGCTAAATCATTTGTTTCGCATGGAATTGAAGCTACCTCGTTTGTTCCTCCTGCTTTTGAAGCTATATCACTTATATCGCATGAATTTGAAGCTGAACCTACTACATCGTATTGATTTGAAGCTAAATCATGTGTATCGCATGGATTTGAAGCTAAACCTTATACATCGCATTGATTTGAAACTGAATCATGTGTTTCGCATGGATTTGTAGCTAACTCGTTCGTTTTGCATCCAGTTGTGGCTAAATAATGTATATCAAAAGTATTTATAGCTAAACCATTTGTTTCGCATGGATTTGAAGCTAAGCCATCTACTTCGCATTGATTTGAAGCTAAATCATTTGTTTCGCATGGAATTGAAGCTACCTCGTTTGTTCCTCCAGCTTTTGAAGCTATATCATTTATATCGGAAGTATTTGAAGCTAAATCATATGTGTCGTATGTATTTGATGCTGAACTTTCTACATCGCATTGATTTGGAGCTAAAACTAGTGTATCGCATGGATTTGAAGCTAAACCTTCTACATCGCATTGATTTGCAGCTAAATCATGTGTTTCGCATGGATTTGAAGCTAACTCGTTTGTTTCGCATGCAGTTGAAGCTAAATCATGTCTTTCACAAGTATTTGAAGATGAAACCATTTGAATCGCATGGATTTGAACCTGAGCCTTCTACATCGCACTGATTTGCAGCTAAATAATATGTTTCGCATGGATTTGAAGTAAAACCTTCTACATCCCATGGATTTGAAGCTAAATCATGTGTTTGGCATGGATTTGAAGCTAAACCTTCTACATCGCATTGATTTGCAGCTGAATCATGTGTTTCGCATTGATTTGAAGCTAACTCGTTCGTTTCCCCTGTATTTGAAGCTATATCACTTATAGCGCAAGTATTTGAAGCTGAATCTTTCGTTTCGCATGAATTTGAAGCTAAGCCTTCTACCTCGAATTTATTTGAAGCTAAATCATGTGTTTCGCATGGATTTGAAGCTCACTCGTTCGTTTCGCCTGCAGTTGAATCTACATCACTTATATCGCAAGTATTTGAAGCTGAATCATGTGTATCGCGTGGATTTTGAAGCTAACTCGTTTGATTAGTCTGCAGTTGAAGCTATATCACTTATTGCCCAAGTGTTTCAAGCTAAATCATTTGTTTCGCATGTAATTGAAGCTACCTCGTTTGTTCCTCCAGCTTTTGAAGCTATATCATTTATATCGGAAGTATTTGATGCTAAATCATATTTGTCGTATGTATTTGAAGCTGAACCTTCTACATCGCATTGATTTGAAGCTAAATCTAGTGTATCGCATGGATTTGCAGCTAAACCTTCTACATCTTATTTATTTGAACCTAAATTATTTGAATGGCATGGATTTGAATCTAATCATTCTACTTCGCATTGATTTGAAGCTAAATCATGCGTATCGCATGGATTTTCATGCTAACTCGTTTGATTCGTCTGCATTTGAAGCTATATCGTTATATCCCAAGTGTTTGAAGCTAAATCATTTGTTTCACTCGGATTTGAGGCTAAACCTTCTACATCGCATTGATTTGATGCTAAATCATGTGTTTCGCATGGATTTGAAGCTAACTCATTTGTCCCTCCTGGATTCGAAACAATATCACTTATATCGTAAGTATTTTTATGTAAATCATTTGTTTCGCGCGGATTTGATGCTAAACCTTCTACATCGCATTGATTTGAAGCTAAATCTAGTGTATCGCATGGATTTGAAGCTAAACCATCTACATCTTATTTATTTGAACCTAAATTATTTGAATCGCATGGATTTGAAGCTAATCATTCTACTTCGCATTGATTTGAAGCTAAATCATGCGTATCGCATGGATTTTCATGCTAACTCGTTTGATTCGTCTGCATTTGAAGCTATATCGTTATATCCCAAGTGTTTGAAGCTAAATCATTTGTTTCACTCGGATTTGAGGCTAAACCTTCTACATCGCATTGATTTGAATCTAAATTATGTGTTTCGCTTGGATTTTTAAGCTAACTCGTTAGATTCGTCTGCATTTGAATCTGTACCACTTATATCCCAAGTGGTTGAAGCTAAATCATTTGTTTCGCATGGATTTTAAGCTAAACCTTCTACATAGCATTGATTTGAATATTAATCGTGTGTTTTGCATTTATTTGAGGCTAACCAGTTTGTTTCCCCAGCATTTGAGGCTATATCACTTATATCGCAAGTATCTGATGCTAAATCATTTGTTTCGCATGGATTTGAAGCTAAACCTTCTACATGGCATTGATTTGAAGTTATACCTTCTACATCGCATTGGTTTGCAGCTAAATCATGTGTTTCGCATAGATTTGAAGCTAACTCGTTCGTTGCGCATGCAGTTAAATCTAAATAACGTAGATCACAAGTATTTGTAGCTAAACCATTTGTTTCGCATGGATTTGAAGCTATATCAATTATATCGCAAGTATCGGAAAATAAATCATTTGTTTCGCTTGGATTTGAAGCTAAAGCTTCTACATAGCACTGATTTGAAGCTTAATCTTGTGTTTCCCTTGGATATGAAGCTAAATCATGTGTTTTGCGCCGATGTGAAGCTAACTCGTTTGTTTCGCATGCATTTGAAGCTGTATCCCTCATATTCGCAAGTATTTGAAACTAAATCTTTCGTTTCGCATGGATTTGAAGCTAAGCCTTCTACTTCGCATTGATTTGAAGCTAAATCATGTGTTTCGCATGGATTTGAAGCTAACTCGTTCGTTTCGCCTGCAGTTGAATCTATATCACTTATATCGCAACTATCTGATGCTAAATAATTTTTTCGGTTGGATTTGATGCTTTACCTTCTACATAGCTTTGATTTGAAGCTTAATCATGTGTTTCGAATGGACTTGAAGCTAATTCGTTTGTTTCGCATGCAGTTGTAGCTAAATAATGTATATCACAAGTATTTGTAGCTAAACCATTTGTTTCGTTTCGCCTGCATTTGTAGCTAGATCACTTATGTCGCAAGTATCTGAAACTTAATCAATTGTTTCGCATGGATTTGAAGCTAAGACATCTAGATCGCATTGATTTGATGCTAAATCATTTGTTTAGCATGGATTAGAAGCTAACTTGTTTGTTTCGTCTGCATTTGAAGCTATATCACTTATATCGCAAGTATCTGAAGCTAAATCATTTGTTTCGCTTGGATTTGATGCGGAACCTTCTACATAGCATTGATTTGAAGCTGAATCATGTGTTTCGCATGGATTTGAAACTAACACGTTTGTTTCGCATGCAGTTGAAGCTACCTCATGTATATCACAAGTGTCTAAAGCTAAGCCATTTGTTCCGCATGGATTAGAAGCCAAGCCTTCTACGTCGCATTGATTTAAAGCTAAATCATGTATTTCGCATAGTTTCGAAACGAACTCACTTCTTTCGCCTGCATTTGACGCTATTTCATTTATACCGCAAGTATTTGACGATAAATAATGTGTTTCGCATGGGTTTGAAGATAAGCCTTCTACTTCGCTTTGATTTGAAGCTAAATCATGTGTCTCGCATGGATTTGAAGCTAGCTCGTTTGTTTCGCCTGCATTTGAAGCTATATCACTTATACCGCAAGTATTTGAAGCTAAACCATTTGTTTCGCATGGATTTCAAGCTAAGACTTCTACTTCGCATTGATTGGAAGCAAAATCATGTGTTCTACATGGATTTGAAGCTAACTCGTTCGTTGCGCATGCAGTTAATTCTATATAACGTATATCACAAGTATTTGTAGCTAAACCATTTGTTTCGCATGGATTTGAATCTAAGCCTTGTACTTCGAGTTTATTTGAATCTAAATCATGTCTTTCGCATGGATTGGAAGCTAAACCTTCTACATCGCATTGATTTGAAGCTAAATCATGTGTTTCGCATGGATTTGAAGCTCACTCGTTCGTTTCGCCTGCAGTTGAATCTACATCACTTATATCGCAAGTATTTGAAGCTGAATCATGTGTATCGCGTGGATTTTGAAGCTAACTCGTTTGATTAGTCTGCAGTTGAAGCTATATCACTTATTCCCCAAGTGTTTCAAGCTAAATCATTTGTTTCGCATGTAATTGAAGCTACCTCGTTTGTTCCTCCAGCTTTTGAAGCTATATCATTTATATCGGAAGTATTTGATGCTAAATCATATTTGTCGTATGTATTTGAAGCTGAACCTTCTACATCGCATTGATTTGAAGCTAAATCTAGTGTATCGCATGGATTTGAAGCTAAACCTTCTACATCTTATTTATTTGAACCTAAATTATTTGAATGGCATGGATTTGAATCTAATCATTCTACTTCGCATTGATTTGAAGCTAAATCATGCGTATCGCATGGATTTTCATGCTAACTCGTTTGATTCGTCTGCATTTGAAGCTATATCGTTATATCCCAAGTGTTTGAAGCTAAATCATTTGTTTCACTCGGATTTGAGGCTAAACCTTCTACATCGCATTGATTTGATGCTAAATCATGTGTTTCGCATGGATTTGAAGCTAACTCATTTGTCCCTCCTGGATTCGAAACAATATCACTTATATCGTAAGTATTTTTATGTAAATCATTTGTTTCGCGCGGATTTGATGCTAAACCTTCTACATCGCATTGATTTGAAGCTAAATCTAGTGTATCGCATGGATTTGAAGCTAAACCATCTACATCTTATTTATTTGAACCTAAATTATTTGAATCGCATGGATTTGAAGCTAATCATTCTACTTCGCATTGATTTGAAGCTAAATCATGCGTATCGCATGGATTTTCATGCTAACTCGTTTGATTCGTCTGCATTTGAAGCTATATCGTTATATCCCAAGTGTTTGAAGCTAAATCATTTGTTTCACTCGGATTTGAGGCTAAACCTTCTACATCGCATTGATTTGAATCTAAATTATGTGTTTCGCTTGGATTTTTAAGCTAACTCGTTAGATTCGTCTGCATTTGAATCTGTACCACTTATATCCCAAGTGGTTGAAGCTAAATCATTTGTTTCGCATGGATTTTAAGCTAAACCTTCTACATAGCATTGATTTGAATATTAATCGTGTGTTTTGCATTTATTTGAGGCTAACCAGTTTGTTTCCCCAGCATTTGAGGCTATATCACTTATATCGCAAGTATCTGATGCTAAATCATTTGTTTCGCATGGATTTGAAGCTAAACCTTCTACATGGCATTGATTTGAAGCTATACCTTCTACATCGCATTGGTTTGCAGCTAAATCATGTGTTTCGCATAGATTTGAAGCTAACTCGTTCGTTGCGCATGCAGTTAAATCTAAATAACGTAGATCACAAGTATTTGTAGCTAAACCATTTGTTTCGCATGGATTTGAAGCTATATCAATTATATCGCAAGTATCGGAAAATAAATCATTTGTTTCGCTTGGATTTGAAGCTAAAGCTTCTACATAGCACTGATTTGAAGCTTAATCTTGTGTTTCCCTTGGATATGAAGCTAAATCATGTGTTTTGCGCCGATGTGAAGCTAACTCGTTTGTTTCGCATGCATTTGAAGCTGTATCCCTCATATTCGCAAGTATTTGAAACTAAATCTTTCGTTTCGCATGGATTTGAAGCTAAGCCTTCTACTTCGCATTGATTTGAAGCTAAATCATGTGTTTCGCATGGATTTGAAGCTAACTCGTTCGTTTCGCCTGCAGTTGAATCTATATCACTTATATCGCAACTATCTGATGCTAAATAATTTTTTCGGTTGGATTTGATGCTTTACCTTCTACATAGCTTTGATTTGAAGCTTAATCATGTGTTTCGAATGGACTTGAAGCTAATTCGTTTGTTTCGCATGCAGTTGTAGCTAAATAATGTATATCACAAGTATTTGTAGCTAAACCATTTGTTTCGTTTCGCCTGCATTTGTAGCTAGATCACTTATGTCGCAAGTATCTGAAACTTAATCAATTGTTTCGCATGGATTTGAAGCTAAGACATCTAGATCGCATTGATTTGATGCTAAATCATTTGTTTAGCATGGATTAGAAGCTAACTTGTTTGTTTCGTCTGCATTTGAAGCTATATCACTTATATCGCAAGTATCTGAAGCTAAATCATTTGTTTCGCTTGGATTTGATGCGGAACCTTCTACATAGCATTGATTTGAAGCTGAATCATGTGTTTCGCATGGATTTGAAACTAACACGTTTGTTTCGCATGCAGTTGAAGCTACCTCATGTATATCACAAGTGTCTAAAGCTAAGCCATTTGTTCCGCATGGATTAGAAGCCAAGCCTTCTACGTCGCATTGATTTAAAGCTAAATCATGTATTTCGCATAGTTTCGAAACGAACTCACTTCTTTCGCCTGCATTTGACGCTATTTCATTTATACCGCAAGTATTTGACGATAAATAATGTGTTTCGCATGGGTTTGAAGATAAGCCTTCTACTTCGCTTTGATTTGAAGCTAAATCATGTGTCTCGCATGGATTTGAAGCTAGCTCGTTTGTTTCGCCTGCATTTGAAGCTATATCACTTATACCGCAAGTATTTGAAGCTAAACCATTTGTTTCGCATGGATTTCAAGCTAAGACTTCTACTTCGCATTGATTGGAAGCAAAATCATGTGTTCTACATGGATTTGAAGCTAACTCGTTCGTTGCGCATGCAGTTAATTCTATATAACGTATATCACAAGTATTTGTAGCTAAACCATTTGTTTCGCATGGATTTGAATCTAAGCCTTGTACTTCGAGTTGATTTGAATCTAAATCATGTCTTTCGCATGGATTGGAAGCTAAACCTTCTACATCGCATTGATTTGAAGCTAAATTATGTGTTTCGCATGCATTTGAAGCTAACTCGTTTGTTTCGCATGCAGTTGTAGCTAAATAATGTATATCACAAGTATTTGTAGCTAAACCATTTGTTTCGCATGGATTTGAAGCTAAACCTTCTACTTCGTATTGATTTGCAGCTAAATCATTTGTTTCGCATGGAATTGAAGCTACCTCGTTTGTTCCTCCTGCTTTTGTAGCTAAATAATATGTGTCGTATGTATTTGAAGCTGAAACTTTTACATCGCAATGATTGGAAGTTAAATCTAGTGTATCGCATGGATATGAAGCTAAACCTTCTACATCGCATTGATTTGCAGCTGAATCATGTGTTTCGCATCGATTTGAAGCTAACTCGTTTGTTTCGCCTGCAGTTGAATCTACATCACTTATATCGCAAGTATTTGAAGCTGAATCATGTGTATCGCATGGATTTGAAGCTAACTCGTTCGTTTCGCCTGTATTTGAAGCTATATCACTTAGATCGCAAGTATTTGAAGCTGGATCTTTCGCTTCGCATGAATTTGAAGCTAAGCCTTCTACTTCGTATTTATTTGAAGCTAAATCATGTCTTTCGCATGGATTTGAAGCTAACTCGTTTTTTCCGGCTGCATTTGAAGCTAAATCATGTATATCACAAGTATTTGAACCTAAATCATTTGTTTCGCACGTATTTGAATCTATTCCATGTGTATCTCTTGAATTTTAAGCTAAATCATGTGCTTCGCATGGAATTGAAGCTATCTGGTTTGTTCCGCCTGCATTTGAAGCTATATCACTTGTATCGCAAGAATTTGAAGAAAAATCGTTTGTTCCGCATGGATTTGAAGCTATTCCTTCTACTTCGCATTGAATTGAAGCTAAATCATTTGTTCCGCATGGATTTGGTGCTAACTCGATTGTTTCTCTTGCATATGATGCTATATCACTTATATCGCAAATATCAGAACCTAAATCATTTGTTTCGCATGGATTTAAAGCTAAGCCTTCTACTTCGCATTGATTTGAAGCTAAATCATGTGTATTCGCATGGATTTGAAGCTAACTCGTTTGTTCTGTCTGCATTTGAAGCTACCTCATTTATATCCCTATTATCTGAATCTAAATCATTGGTTTCTCATGTATTTGAAGCTAAACCTTCTACATCGCATTGATTTGAAGCTAAACCTTCTACCTCTTAGTGATTTGAAGCTAAACCTTCTACATCGCATTGATTTGAAGCTAAATCGAGTGTTTCGCATGGATTTGAAGCTAACTCGTTTGTTTCGCATGCAGTTGTAGCTCAATAATGTATATCACAAGTATTTGTAGCTAAACCATTTGTTTCGAATGGATTTGAAGCTAAGCCATCTACTTCGCATTGATTTGAAGCTAAATCATTTGTTTCGCATGGTATTGAAGCTACCTCGATTGTTCCTCCAGCTTTTGAAGCTATATCATTTATATCGGAAGTATTTGAAGCTAAATCATATGTGTCGTATGTATTTGAGGCTGAAACTTCTACATCGCATTGATTTGAAGTTAAATCTAGTGTATCGCATGGATTTGAAGCTAAACCTTCTACATCGCATTGCTTTGAAGCTAAATCATGTGTTTCGCATGGATTTGAAGCTAACTCGTTCGTTTCGCCTGCAGTTGAATCTACATCACTTATATCGCAAGTATTTGAAGCTGAATCATGTGTATCGCGTGGATTTTGAAGCTAACCCGTTTGATTTGTCTGCATTTGAAGCTATATCACTTATACCCAACGTGTTTGGAGCTAAATCATTTGTTTCGCATGGATTTGAAGCTAATCCTTATACATCGCATTGATTTGAAGCTAAATCATGTGTTTCGCATGGGTTTGAAGCTAACTCGTTTGTTTCGCATGCAGTTGTAGCTAAATTAAGTATATCACAAGTATTTGTAGCTAAACCATTTGTTTCGCATGGATTTGAAGCTAAGCCATCTACTTCGCATTGATTTGAAGCTAAGTCATTTGTTTCGCATGGAATTGAAGTTACCTCGTTTGTTCCTCCATCTTTTGAAGCTATATCATTTATATCGGAAGTATTTGAAGCTAAATCATATGTGTCGTATGTATTTGATGCTGAACCTTCTACATCGCATTGATTTGAAGCTAAATCTAGTGTATCGGATGGATTTGAAGCTAAACTTTCTACAGCGCATTGATTTGCAGCTAAATCATGTGTTTCGCATGGATTTGAAGCTCACTCGTTCGTTTCGCCTGCAGTTGAATCTACATCACTTATATCGCAAGTATTTGAAGCTGAATCATGAGTATCGCGTGGATTTTGAAGCTAACTCGTTTGATTAGTCTGCATTTGAAGCTATATCACTTATACCCCAAGTGTTTGAAGCCAAATCATTTGTTTCGCTTGGATTTGAAGCTAATCCTTAGACATCGCATTGATTTGAAGCTAAATCGAGTGTTTCGAATGGATTTGAAGCTAACTCGTTTATTTCGCATGCAGTTGTAGCTAAATAATGTATATCACAAGTATTTGTAGCTAAACCATTTGTTTCGCATGGATTTGAAGCTAAACCTTCTACTTCGTATTGATTTGCAGCTAAATCATTTGATTCGCATGGTATTGAAGCTACCTCGTTTGTTCCTCCTGCTTTTGAAGCTATATCACTTATATCGCAAGTCTTTGAAGCTAAATCATTTGATTCGCATGGATTTGAATCTAAACCTTCTACATCGCATTCATTTGAAGCTAAATCATGTGTTTCGCGTGGATTTGAAGCTAACTCGTTTTTTATCATGCAGTTGAAGCTAAATCATGTCTTTCACAAGTTTTTGAAGATGAACCATTTGAATCGCATGGATTTGAACCTGAGCCTTCTACATCGCACTGATTTGCAGCTAAATAATATGTTTCGCATGGATTTGAAGCTAAACCTTCTACATCCCATGGATTTGAAGCTAAATCATGTGTTTGGCATGGATTTGAAGCTAAACCTTTTACATCGCATTGATTTGCAGCTGAATCATGTGTTTCGCATGGATTTGAAGCTAACTCGTTCGTTTCGCTTGCAGTTGAATCTATATCACTTATATCGCAACTATCTGATGCTAAATAATTTTTTCGGTTGGATTTGATGCTGTGCCTTCTACATAGCTTTGATTTGAAGCTTAATCATGTGTTTCGAATGGACTTGAAGCTAATTCGTTTGTTTCGCATACAGTTGTAGCTAAATAATGTATATCACAAGTATTTGTAGCTAAACCATTCGTTTCGTTTCGCCTGCATTTGTAGCTATATCACTTATGTCGCAAGTATCTGAAACTTAATCGATTGTTTCGCATGGATTTGAAGCTAAGACATCTAGATCGCATTGATTTGATGCTAAATCATTTGTTTAGCATGGATTAGAAGCTAACTTGTTTGTTTCGTCTGCATTTGAAGCTATATCACTTATGTCGCAAGTATCTGAAGCTAAATCATTTTTTTCACATTAATTTGAAGCTTAGCCTTCTACTTCGCATTGATTTGAAGCTAAATCACGTGTATCGCATGGATTTCGATGTTAACTCGTTTGATTCGTCGGCATTTGAAGCTATATCACTTATATCCCAAGTATTTGAAGCTAAACCATTTGTTTCGCATAGATTAGATGCTAAACCTTATACATCGCATTGATTTGAAGCTAAATCATGTGTTTCGCATGGATTTAAAGCTAACTCGTTTGTTTCGAATGCAGTTGTAGCTAAATAATGTATATCACAAGTATTTGTAGCTAAACCATTTGTTTCGAATGGGTTTGAAGCTAAGCCATCTACTTCGCATTGATTTGAAGCTAAATCATTTGTTTCGCATGGAATTGAAGCTACCTCGTTTGTTCCTCCAGCTTTTGAAGCTATATCATTTATATCGGAAGTATTTGAAGCTAAATCATATGTGTCGTATGTATTTGATGCTGAACCTTCTACATCCCATGGATTTAAAGCTAAATCATGTGTTTGGCATGGTTTTGAAGCTAAACCTTCTACATTCTATTGATCTGAAGCTAAACCTTCTATCTCTTATTGATTTGAAGCTAAACCTTCTACTTCGTATTGATTTGAAGCTAAATCATGTGTTTCGCATGGATTTGAAGCTAACTCGTTTTTCCGTCTGCATTTGAAGCTATATCATGTATATCACAAGTATTTGAAGCTAAATCATTTGATTCGCATGGATTTGAAGCTATAACTTCTACATTGCATTGGTTTGAATCTAAATCATGAGTTTCGCATGGACTTGAAGCTAACTCGTTTGTTTCGCATGCAGTTGTAGCTAAATAATGTATATCACAAGTATTTGTAGCTAAACCATTTGTTTCGCATGGATTTGAAGCTAAGCCAACTACTTCGCGTTGATTTGAAGCTAAATCATTTGTTTCGCATGGAATTGAAGCTACCTCGTTTGTTCCTCCAGCTATTGAAGCTATATCATTTATATCGGAAGTATTTGAATCTAAATCATATGTGTCGTATGTATTTGAAACTAAACCTTATTCGTAGCATTGATTTGAAGCTAAATCATGTGTTCCGCATGAATTTGTAGCTAACTCGTTCGTTTTGCATCCAGTTGTAGCTAAATAATGTATATCACAAGTATTTATAGCTAAACCATTTGTTTCGCATGGATTTGAAGCTAAACCTTCTACATCGCATTGATTCGAAACTAAATCACGTGTTTCGCATGGATTTGAAGCTAACTCATTTGACTCTCCTGCATTTGAAGCTATATCACTTATATCGCAAGTATCTGAAGAAAAATCATTGGTTTCGGGGGGATATGAAGCTAAACCTTCTACATCGCATTGATTTAAGCGAAAACATGTGTTTCGCATGCATTTGAAGCTAACTCGTTTGTTCCGCATGCAGTTGAAGATAAATCATGTTTATCAAAAGTATCTTATTCTACACTACTTGTTTCGCAAGAATATGAAGCTTAACCATGTGCTTATCATGAATTTGAAGCTAAATCATGTGTTTCGCGTGGATTTGAAGCTAACTCGTTTGTTTCGCCTGCATTTGTAGCTATTTCATATCTACCGCAAGTATTTGAAGCTAAATCATTCATTTCGCATGGATTTGAAGCTAACCCTTCTACTTTGCATCGATTTGAAGCTAACTCGTTTGTTTCCCCTGCATTTGAAACTATATCACTTATGTCGCAAGTATCTGAAGGTAAATCATTTTTTTCACATTAATTTGAAGCTTAGCCTTCTACTTCGCATTGATTTGAAGCTAAATCACGTGTATCGCATGGATTTCAATGTTAACTCGTTTGATTCGTCGGCATTTGAAGCTATATCACTTATATCCCAAGTATTTGAAGCTAAACCATCTGTTTCGCATAGATTTGATGCTAAACCTTCTACATCGCATTGATTTGAAGCTAAATCATGTGTTTCGCATGGATTTGAAGCTAACTCGTTTGTTTCGCATGCAGTTGTAGCTAAATAATGTATATCACAAGTATTTGTAGCTCAACCATTTGTTTCGCATGGATTTGAAGCTAAACATTCTACATCGCATTGATTTGCTGCTAAATCATGTGTTTCGCATGTCTTTGAAGCTGGCTCGTTTGTTGCGCATGCAGTTGAATCTAAATAACGTATAACACAAGTATTTGTAGCTAAACAATTTGTTTCGCATGGATTTGAATCTAAGCCGTGTACTTCGAATTGATTTGAAGGTAAATCATGTGTTATGCATGGATTTGAAGCTAAACTTTCTAAATCGCATTGATTTGCAGCTAAATCATTTGTTTCGCATGGATTTGAAGCTAACTCGTTTAATTAGTCTGCATTTGAAGCTATATCACTTATACCCAAAGTATTTTAAGCCAAATCATTTGTATCGCATGTATTTGAAGCTAAACCTTCTACTTCGTATTGATTTGAAGCTAAACCATTTGTTTCGCATTGATTTGAAGCTAACTCGTTTGTTTCGCATGCTGTTGAAGCTAAATCATGTCTTTCACAAGTATTTGAAGATGAACCATTTTAATCGCATTGATTTGAACACGAGCCTTCTACTCCGCACTGTTTGGCAGCTAAATAATGTCTTTCGCATGGATTTGAAGCTAAACCTTCTACATCCCATGGATTTGAAGCTAAACCTTCTACATCCCATGGATTTGAAGCTAAATCATGTGTTTGGCATGGATTTGAAGCTAAGCCTACTACTTCGCGTTGATTTGAAGCTAAATCATTTGTTTCGCATGGATTTGAATCTAAGCATTGTCCTTCGAATTGATTTGAATCTAAATCATGTGTTTCGTTTGGATTTGAAGCTGAGCCATCTACATCGCATTGATTTGAAGCTAAATCGAGTGTTTCGCATGGATTTGAAGCTAACTCGTTTGTTTCGCATGCAGTTGTAGCTAAATAATGTATATCACAAGTATTTGTAGCTATACCATTTGTTTCGCATGGATTTGAAGCTAAACCTTCTACATCGCATTGATTTGAAGCTAAACCTTCTACATTCTATTGATCTGAAGCTAAACCTTCTACCTCTTATTGATTTGAAGCTAAACCTTCTACTTCGTATTGATTTGCAGCTAAATCATTTGTTTCGCATGGAATTGAAGCTACCTCGTTTGTTCCTCCTACTTTTGAAGCTATATCACTTATATCGCGTGGATTTGAAGCTAAACCTTCTACATCGCATAGATTTGAAGCTAAATCTTGTGTATCGCATGGATTTGAAGCTAACTCGTTCGTTGCGCATGCAGTTAAATCTATATAACGTATATCACAAGTATTTGAAGCTAAACCATTTGTTTCGCATGGTTTTGAAGCTAAGCCTTCTACTTGGCATTAATTGGAAGTTAAATCACGTGTTTTGCATGGATTTGAAGCTAAACCTTCTACATCGCATTGATTTGAAGCTAAATCATGTGTTTCGCATTGATTTGAAGCTAAACCTTCTACATCCCATGGATTTGAAGCTAAATCATGTGTTTGGCATGGATTTGAAGCTAAGACCACTACTTCGCATTGATTTGAAGCTAAATCATTTGTTTCGCATGGAATTGAATCTAAGCATTGTCCTTCGAATTGATTTGAATCTAAATCATGTGTTTCGTTTGGATTTGATGCTAAGCCATCTACATCGCATCGATTTGAAGCTAAATCATTTCTTTCGCTTAGATTTTAAGCTAATTCGTATGTTTCGTCTGCAGTTGAGGCTATATCACTTATATCGCAAGTATCTGAAGCTAAATCATTTGTATAGCTTGGATTTGAAGCTAAACCTTCCACATAGTATTGATTTGAAGCTTAATCATGTGTGTTGCATAGATTTGAAGCTAACTCGTTTCTTTCCCCTGCATTTGAAGCTATATCACTTATATCGCAAGTACCTGATACTAAATTATTTGTTTCGCATGGATTTGAAGCTAAGTCATCTACTTTGCATTGATTGGAAGCTAAATCACGTGTTTTGCATGGATTTGAAGCTGAAACATTTGATTCGCATGGATTTGAAGATAAGCATTCTACTTCGTACTGATTTGAAGCTAAATCATGTGTTTCGCATGGATTTGAAGCTATCTCGTTTGTTTTGCCTGCATTAGAAGCTATATCATTTATATCGCAAGTATTTGAAGCTAAATGATTTCTTTCGCATGGATTTGAAGCTCAACCTTCTACATCGCATTGATTTGAAGCTAAATCATGTGTTTCGCGTGGACTTGAAGGTAACTCGTTGCTTTCGCATGCATTTCAAGCTGTATCCCTTATATTTGCAAGTATTTGAAGCTAAATCATTCGTATCGCATGGATTTGAAGCTTAGCCTTCTACTTCGCATTGATGTGAAACTAAATCATGTGTTTCGCATGGATTTGAAGCTAACTCGTTTGTTTCGCATGCAGTTGTAGCTAAATAATGTATATCACAAGTATTTGTATCTAAACCATTTGTTTCGCATGGATTTGAGGCTAAGCCTTCTACTTCGCATTCATTTGAAGCTAAATCATTTGTTTCGCATGGATTTGAACCTAAGCCTTGTCCTTTGAATTGATTTGAAGCTAAATCATGTGTTTCGTATGCATTTGAAGCTAAACCTTCTACATCGCATTGATTTGAAGCTAAATCTTTTGTTTCGCATGCAGTTGTAGCTAAATAATGCATATCACAAGTATTTGTAGCTAAACCATTTCTTTCGCATGGATTTGAAGCTACGCCTTCTACTTCGCATTGATTTTAAGCTAAATCATTTGTTTCGCATGGAATTGAAGCTACCTCGTTTGTTCCTCCTGCTTTTGAAGCTATATCACTTATATCGCATGGATTTGAAGCTGAACCTAATACATCGCATTGATTTGAAGCTAAATCCTGTGTATCGCATGGATTTGAAGCCAAACCTTCTACATCGCATTGATTTGCAGCTAAATCATATGTTTCGCATGGATTTGAAGCTAACTTGTTCGTTTCGCCTGTATTTGAAGCTAGATCACTTATATCGCAAGTATTTGAAGCTAAATCATGTGTTTCGCTTGGATTTGAAGCTAAACCTCCTGCATCGCATTGATTTGAAGCTAAATCGTGTGTTTCGCATGGAATTGAATCTACCTCGTTTGTTCCTCCAGCTTTTGAAGCTATATCACTTATATCGCAAGTATTTGAAGCTTAATCATATGTGTCGCATGGATTTGAAGCTGAACCATCTACATCGCATTCATTTGAAGCTAAATCTTGTGTATCGCATGGATTTGAAACTAACTCGTTCGTTGCGCATGCAGTTAAATCTAAATAACTTATATCACAAGTATTTGAAGCTAAACCATTTGTGTCGCTTGTATTTGAAGCTAAGCCTTCTACTTCCCATTAATTGGAAGCTAAATCACGAGTTTCGCATGGATTTGAAGCTAACTCGTTCGTTTCGCCTGCAGTTGAATCTACAACACTTATACCGCAAGTATTTGAAGCTGAATCATGTGTTTCGCATGGATTTGAAGCTAACTCGTTTGTTTCGTATGGGTTTTGATGCTAAGCCTCCTAGAACGCACTGATTTGAAGCTAAATCATGTCTTTCGCATGGATTTGATGCTAACTCGTTTTTTCCGCCTGCATTT
Organism: Megalopta genalis; assembly: GCF_051020955.1. NCBI lineage: Eukaryota > Metazoa > Arthropoda > Insecta > Hymenoptera > Halictidae > Megalopta > Megalopta genalis. The sequence goes on from NW_027477417.1 coordinate 34,964, forward strand.
GAAGCTATATCATGTATATCACAAGTATTTGAAGCTAAATCATTTGATTGGTATGGATTTGAAGCTAAGCCTTCTACTTCGCATTGATTTGCAGCTGAATCACGAGTTTTGCATGCATTTGAAGCTAACTCTTTCGTTTCGCCTGTATTTGAAGCTATATCACTTATATCGCAAGTATTTGAAGCTGAATCTTTCGTTTCGCATGAATTTAAAGCTAAGCCTTCTACTTCGTATTGATTTGTAGCTAAATCATGTGTTTCCCTTGGATTTGAAGCTAAATCATGTGCGTCGCATGGATTTGAAGCTAAGCCTTCTACATCGCATTGATTTGAAGCTAAATCATGTGTTTCGCATGCATTTGAAGCTAACTCGTTTGTTTCGCATGCAGTTGAAGCTAAATCAAGTCTTTCACAAGTATTTGAAGATGAACCATTTGAATCCCATGGATTTGAACCTGAGCCTCCTACTTCGCACTGATTTGCAGCTAAATAATATGTTTCGCATGGATTTGAAGCTAACTCGTTCGTTTTGCATGCAGTTGTAGCTAAATAATGTATATCACAAGTATTTATAGCTAAACCATTTGTTTCGCATGGATTTGAAGCTAAACCTTCTACATCGCATTGATTTGAAGCTAAATCGAGTGTTTCGCATGGATTTGAAGCTAACTCGTTTTTTCGCATGCAGTTGTAGATAAATAATGTATATCACAAGTATTTGTAGCTAAACCATTTGTTTCGCATGGATTTGAAGCTAAACCTTCTACTTCGTATTGATTTGCAGCTAAATCATTTGTTTCGCCTGGTATTGAAGCTACCTCGTTTGTTCCTCCTGCTTTTGAAGCTACATCACTTATATCGCATGGATTTGAAGCTGAACCTACTACATCGCATTGATTTGAAGCTAAATCTTGTGTATCGCATGGATTTGAAGCTACCTCGTTCGTTGCGCATGCAGTTAAATCTAAATAACATATATCACAAGTATTTGAAGCTAAACCATTTGTTTCGCATGGATTTGAAGCTAAGTCTTCTACTTCCCAGTAATTGGAAGCTAAAACAAGTGTTTCGCATGGATTTGAAGCTAAGCCTACTACTTCGCATTGAATGGAAGCTAAATCATTTGTTTCGCATGGATTTGATGCGGAACCTTCTACATAGCATTGATTTGAAGCTGAATCATGTGTTTTGCATCGATTTGAAGCTAACTCGTTTGTTTCCCCTGCAGTTGAAACTATATCACTTATGTCGCAAGAATTTGAAGCTAAATCATTTGTACCGCATGGATTTGTAGCTAAACCTTCTACATCGCATTCATTTGAAGCTAAATCATGTGTTTCGCGTGGATTTGAAGGTAACTCGTTTGTTTCGCATGCAGTTGAAGCTAAATCATGTCTTTCACAAGTATTTGAAGATGAACCATTTGAATCGCATGGATTTGAACCTGAGCCTTCTACTTCGCACTGATTTGCAGTTAAATAATATGATTCGCATGGATTTGAAGCTAACTTGTTCGTTTTGCATGCAGTTGTAGATAAATTATGTATATCACAAGTATTTGTAACTAAACCATTTGTTTCGCACGGATTTGAAGCTAAACCTTATACATCGCATTGATTTGAAGCTAAATCATGTGTTTCGCATGGATTTGAAGCTAACTCGTTTGTTTCGCATGCAGTTGTAGCTAAATAATGTATGTCACAAGTATTTGTAGCTAAACCATTTGTTTCGAATGGATTTGAAGCTGAGCCATCTACTTCGCATTGATTTGAAGCTAAATCATTTGTTTCGCATGGAATTGAAGCTACCTCGTTTGTTCCTCCAGCTTTTGAAGCTATATCATTTATATCGGAAGTATTTGAAGCTAAATCATATGTGTCGTATGTATTTAAAGCTGAACCTTTTACATCGCATTGATTTGAAGCTAAATCTAGTGTATCGCATGGATTTGAAGCTAAACCTTCTACATCGCATTGATTCGAAGCTAAATCATGTGTTTCGCATGGATTTGAAGCTAACTCGTTCGTTTCGCCTGCAGTTGAATCTACAACACTTATACCGCAAGTATTTGAAGCTGAATCATGTGTTTCGCATGGATTTGAAGCTAACTCGTTTGTTTCGTATGGGTTTTGATGCTAAGGCTCCTAGAACGCACTGATTTGAAGCTAAATCATGTCTTTCGCATGGATTTGATGCTAACTCGTTTTTTCCGCCTGCATTTGAAGCTATATCATGTATATCACAAGTATTTGAAGCTAAATCATTTGATTGGTATGGATTTGAAGCTAAGCCTTCTACTTCGCATTGATTTGCAGCTGAATCACGAGTTTTGCATGCATTTGAAGCTAACTCTTTCGTTTCGCCTGTATTTGAAGCTATATCACTTATATCGCAAGTATTTGAAGCTGAATCTTTCGTTTCGCATGAATTTAAAGCTAAGCCTTCTACTTCGTATTGATTTGTAGCTAAATCATGTGTTTCCCTTGGATTTGAAGCTAAATCATGTGCGTCGCATGGATTTGAAGCTAAGCCTTCTACATCGCATTGATTTGAAGCTAAATCATGTGTTTCGCATGCATTTGAAGCTAACTCGTTTGTTTCGCATGCAGTTGAAGCTAAATCAAGTCTTTCACAAGTATTTGAAGATGAACCATTTGAACCCCATGGATTTGAACCTGAGCCTCCTACTTCGCACTGATTTGCAGCTAAATAATATGTTTCGCATGGATTTGAAGCTAACTCGTTCGTTTTGCATGCAGTTGTAGCTAAATAATGTATATCACAAGTATTTATAGCTAAACCATTTGTTTCGCATGGATTTGAAGCTAAACCTTCTACATCGCATTGATTTGAAGCTAAACCTTCTACATTCTATTGATCTGAAGCTAAACCTTCTAACTCTTATTGATTTGAAGCTAAAGCTTCTACATCGCATTGATTTGAAGCTAAATCGAGTGTTTCGCATGGATTTGAAGCTAACTCGTTTTTTCGCATGCAGTTGTAGATAAATAATGTATATCACAAGTATTTGTAGCTAAACCATTTGTTTCGCATGGATTTGAAGCTAAACCTTCTACTTCGTATTGATTTGCAGCTAAATCATTTGTTTCGCATGGAATTGAAGCTACCTCGTTTGTTCCTCCAGCTTTTGAAGCTATATCATTTATATCGGAAGTATTTGAAGCTAAATCATATGTGTCGTATGTATTTGAAGCTGAACCTTCTACATCGCATTGATTTGAAGCTAAATCTAGTGTATCGCATGGATTTGAAGCTAAACCTTCTACATCGCATGGATTTGAAGCTAAATCATGTGTTTCGCATGGATTTGAAGTTAACTCGTTTGTTTCGCTTGCAGTTGAATCTAAATCATGTCTTTCACAAGTATTTGAAGATGAACCATTTGAATCGCATGGATTTGAACCTGATCCTTCTACTTCGCACTGATTTGAAGCTAAATCTTGTGTATCGCATGGATTTGAAGCTACCTCGTTCGTTGCGCATGCAGTTAAATCTAAATAACATATATCACAAGTATTTGAAGCTAAACCATTTGTTTCGCATGGATTTGAAGCTAAGTCTTCTACTTCCCAGTAATTGGAAGCTAAAACAAGTGTTTCGCATGGATTTGAAGCTAAGCCTACTACTTCGCATTGAATGGAAGCTAAATCATTTGTTTCGCATGGATTTGATGCGGAACCTTCTACATGGCATTGATTTGAAGCTGAATCATGTGTTTTGCATCGATTTGAAGCTAACTCGTTTGTTTCCCCTGCAGTTGAAACTATATCACTTATGTCGCAAGAATTTGAAGCTAAATCATTTGTACCGCATGGATTTGTAGCTAAACCTTCTACATCGCATTCATTTGAAGCTAAATCATGTGTTTCGCGTGGATTTGAAGGTAACTCGTTTGTTTCGCATGCAGTTGAAGCTATATCACCTATATCCCAAGTGTTTGAAGCTCAATCATTAGTTTCGCATGGATTTGAAGCTGAACCTTCTACATCGCATTGATTTCAAGCTAAATCATGTGTTTCGCGTGGTTTTGAAGGTAACACGTTTGTTTCGCATGCAGTTGATGCTATATCACCTATATCCCAAGTGTTTGAAGCTCAATCATTTGTTTCGCATGGATTTGAAGCTATTTCATTTATATCGCAAGTATTTGATGGTAACTCATTTATTTCGCATGGGTTTGACGCTAAGCCTTCTACTTCGCAATGATTTGAAGCTAACTCATGTGATTCGCTTGGTTTTCAAGCTGATTCGTTTGTTGCGCATGCAGTTGAATCTAAATAACGTATATCACAAGTAATTGTAGCTAAACAATTTGTTTCGCATGGATTTGAATCTAAGCCGTGTACTTCGAATTGATTTGAAGGTAAATCATGTATTTCGCATGGATTTGAATCTAAACCTTCTACATCGCATTGATTTGACGCTAAATCATGTGTTTCTCTTGGATTTGAAGCTAAATCATGTATTTCGCATGGATTTGAAGCTAACTCGTTTGTGTCGCCAGCATTTCAAGCTATATCATTTATATCGCAAGTATTTGATGTTCAATCAGTTGTGTCTCATGGATTTGAAGCTAAGCCTTCTGCTTCGCATTGATGTGAAGCTAAATTATCTGTTTCGCATGGATTTGAAGCTAACTCGTTTGTTTCGTCTGCATTTGAAGCTATATCACTTATATCGCAAGTATCTGAAGCTAAATCATTTGTTTCGCTTGGATTTGATGCGGAACCTTCTACATAGCATTGATTTGAAGCTGAATCATGTGTTTTGCATCGATTTGAAGCTAACTCGTTTGTTTCCCCTGCAGTTGAAACTATATCACTTATGTCGCAAGTATTTGAAGCTAAATCATTTGATTCGCATGGATTTGAAGCTAAACCTTCTACTTCGTATTGATTTGCAGCTAAATCATTTGTTTCGCCTGGTATTGAAGCTACCTCGTTTGTTCCTCCTGCTTTTGAAGCTACATCACTTATATCGCATGGATTTGAAGCTGAACCTACTACATCGCATTGATTTGAAGCTAAATCTTGTGTATCGCATGGATTTGAAGCTAACTCGTTCGTTGCGCATGCAGTTAAATCTAAATAACATATATCACAAGTATTTGAAGCTAAACCATTTGTTTCGCATGGATTTGAAGCTAAGTCTTCTACTTCCCAGTAATTGGAAGCTAAAACAAGTGTTTCGCATGGATTTGAAGCTAAGCCTACTACTTCGCATTGAATGGAAGCTAAATCATTTGTTTCGCATGGAATTGAAGCTACCTCGTTTTTTCCTTCTGCTTTTGAAGCTATATCACTTATATCGCATGGATTTGAAGCTGAACCTACTACATCGTATTGATTTGAAGCTAAATCATTAGTATCGCATGGATTTGAAGCGAAACCTTATAGATCGCATTGATTTGAAGCTATATCATGTGTTTCGCATGGATTTGAAGCTAACTCGTTTGTTTCGCATGCAGTTGTAGCTAAATAATGTATATCACAAGTATTTGTAGCTAAACCATTTGTTTCGCATGGATTTGAAGCTAAGCCATCTACTTCGCATTGATTTGAAGCTAAATCATTTGTTTCGCATGGAATTGATGCTAAATCATGTGTTTTGCATGGATTTGAAGCTAACTCGTTTGTTTCGTCTGCATTTGAAGCTATATCACTTATATCGCAAGTATCTGAAGCTAAATCATTTGTTTCGCTTGGATTTGATGCGGAACCTTCTACATAGCATTGATTTGAAGCTGAATCATGTGTTTTGCATCGATTTGAAGCTAACTCGTTTGTTTCCCCTGCAGTTGAAACTATATCACTTATGTCGCAAGTATTTGAAGCTAAATCATTTGATTCGCATGGATTTGAAGCTAAAACTTCTACTTCGTATTGATTTGCAGCTAAATCATTTGTTTCGCCTGGTATTGAAGCTACCTCGTTTGTTCCTCCTGCTTTTGAAGCTACATCACTTATATCGCATGGATTTGAAGCTGAACCTACTACATCGCATTGATTTGAAGCTAAATCTTGTGTATCGCATGGATTTGAAGCTAACTCGTTCGTTGCGCATGCAGTTAAATCTAAATAACATATATCACAAGTATTTGAAGCTAAACCATTTGTTTCGCATGGATTTGAAGCTAAGTCTTCTACTTCCCAGTAATTGGAAGCTAAAACAAGTGTTTCGCATGGATTTGAAGCTAAGCCTACTACTTCGCATTGAATGGAAGCTAAATCATTTGTTTCGCATGGAATTGAAGCTACCTCGTTTTTTCCTTCTGCTTTTGAAGCTATATCACTTATATCGCATGGATTTGAAGTTGAACCTACTACATCGTATTGATTTGAAGCTAAATCATTAGTATCGCATGGATTTGAAGCGAAACCTTATAGATCGCATTGATTTGAAGCTATATCATGTGTTTCGCATGGATTTGAAGCTAACTCGTTTGTTTCGCATGCAGTTGTAGCTAAATAATGTATATCACAAGTATTTGTAGCTAAACCATTTGTTTCGCATGGATTTGAAGCTAAGCCATCTACTTCGCATTGATTTGAAGCTAAATCATTTGTTTCGCATGGAATTGATGCTAAATCATGTGTTTTGCATGGATTTGAAGCTAACTCGTTTGTTTCGCCTGCATTTGAAGCTATTTCATTTATACCGCAAGTATTTGAAGCTAAATCAATCGTTTGGCATGGATTTGAAGCTAAGTCTTCTACTTCGCTTTGATTCAAAGACGAATCATGTGTTTCGCATGGATTTGAAGCTAAACCGTCTACATCGCATTGATTTGAAGCTAAATCAAGTTTTTCGCATGGATTTGAAGCTAACTCGTTTGTTTCGCATGCAGTTGAAGCTAAATCATGTCTTTCACAAGTATTTGAAGATGAACCATTTGAATCGCATGGATTTGAACCTGAGCCTTCTACTTCGCACTGATTTGCAGTTAAATAATATGATTCGCATGGATTTGAAGCTAACTTGTTCGTTTTGCATGCAGTTGTAGATAAATTATGTATATCACAAGTATTTGTAACTAAACCATTTGTTTCGCACGGATTTGAAGCTAAACCTTATACATCGCATTGATTTGAAGCTAAATCATGTGTTTCGCATGGATTTGAAGCTAACTCGTTTGTTTCGCATGCAGTTGAATCTACAACACTTATACCGCAAGTATTTGAAGCTGAATCATGTGTTTCGCATGGATTTGAAGCTAACTCGTTTGTTTCGTATGGGTTTTGATGCTAAGCCTCCTAGAACGCACTGATTTGAAGCTAAATCATGTCTTTCGCATGGATTTGAAGCTAACTCGTTTTTTCCGCCTGCATTTGAAGCTATATCATGTATATCACAAGTATTTGAAGCTAAATCATTTGATTGGTATGGATTTGAAGCTAAGCCTTCTACTTCGCATTGATTTGCAGCTGAATCACGAGTTTTGCATGCATTTGAAGCTAACTCTTTCGTTTCGCCTGTATTTGAAGCTATATCACTTATATCGCAAGTATTTGAAGCTGAATCTTTCGTTTCGCATGAATTTAAAGCTAAGCCTTCTACTTCGTATTGATTTGTAGCTAAATCATGTGTTTCCCTTGGATTTGAAGCTAAATCATGTGCGTCGCATGGATTTGAAGCTAAGCCTTCTACATCGCATTGATTTGAAGCTAAATCATGTGTTTCGCATGCATTTGAAGCTAACTCGTTTGTTTCGCATGCAGTTGAAGCTAAATCAAGTCTTTCACAAGTATTTGAAGATGAACCATTTGAACCCCATGGATTTGAACCTGAGCCTCCTACTTCGCACTGATTTGCAGCTAAATAATATGTTTCGCATGGATTTGAAGCTAACTCGTTCGTTTTGCATCTAGTTGTAGCTAAATAATGTATATCACAAGTATTTATAGCTAAACCATTTGTTTCGCATGGATTTGAAGCTAAACCTTCTACATCGCATTGATTTGAAGCTAAACCTTCTACATTCTATTGATCTGAAGCTAAACCTTCTAACTCTTATTGATTTGAAGCTAAACCTTCTACATCGCATTGATTTGAAGCTAAATCGAGTGTTTCGCATGGATTTGAAGCTAACTCGTTTTTTCGCATGCAGTTGTAGATAAATAATGTATATCACAAGTATTTGTAGCTAAACCATTTGTTTCGCATGGATTTGAAGCTAAACCTTCTACTTCGTATTGATTTGCAGCTAAATCATTTGTTTCGCATGGAATTGAAGCTACCTCGTTTGTTCCTCCAGCTTTTGAAGCTATATCATTTATATCGGAAGTATTTGAAGCTAAATCATATGTGTCGTATGTATTTGAAGCTGAACCTTCTACATCGCATTGATTTGAAGCTAAATCTAGTGTATCGCATGGATTTGAAGCTAAACCTTCTACATCGCATGGATTTGAAGCTAAATCATGTGTTTCGCATGGATTTGAAGTTAACTCGTTTGTTTCGCTTGCAGTTGAATCTAAATCATGTCTTTCACAAGTATTTGAAGATGAACCATTTGAATCGCATGGATTTGAACCTGATCCTTCTACTTCGCACTGATTTGAAGCTAAATCTTGTGTATCGCATGGATTTGAAGCTACCTCGTTCGTTGCGCATGCAGTTAAATCTAAATAACATATATCACAAGTATTTGAAGCTAAACCATTTGTTTCGCATGGATTTGAAGCTAAGTCTTCTACTTCCCAGTAATTGGAAGCTAAAACAAGTGTTTCGCATGGATTTGAAGCTAAGCCTACTACTTCGCATTGAATGGAAGCTAAATCATTTGTTTCGCATGGATTTGATGCGGAACCTTCTACATGGCATTGATTTGAAGCTGAATCATGTGTTTTGCATCGATTTGAAGCTAACTCGTTTGTTTCCCCTGCAGTTGAAACTATATCACTTATGTCGCAAGAATTTGAAGCTAAATCATTTGTACCGCATGGATTTGTAGCTAAACCTTCTACATCGCATTCATTTGAAGCTAAATCATGTGTTTCGCGTGGATTTGAAGGTAACTCGTTTGTTTCGCATGCAGTTGAAGCTATATCACCTATATCCCAAGTGTTTGAAGCTCAATCATTAGTTTCGCATGGATTTGAAGCTGAACCTTCTACATCGCATTGATTTCAAGCTAAATCATGTGTTTCGCGTGGTTTTGAAGGTAACACGTTTGTTTCGCATGCAGTTGATGCTATATCACCTATATCCCAAGTGTTTGAAGCTCAATCATTTGTTTCGCATGGATTTGAAGCTATTTCATTTATATCGCAAGTATTTGATGGTAACTCATTTATTTCGCATGGGTTTGACGCTAAGCCTTCTACTTCGCAATGATTTGAAGCTAACTCATGTGATTCGCTTGGTTTTCAAGCTGATTCGTTTGTTGCGCATGCAGTTGAATCTAAATAACGTATATCACAAGTAATTGTAGCTAAACAATTTGTTTCGCATGGATTTGAATCTAAGCCGTGTACTTCGAATTGATTTGAAGGTAAATCATGTATTTCGCATGGATTTGAATCTAAACCTTCTACATCGCATTGATTTGACGCTAAATCATGTGTTTCTCTTGGATTTGAAGCTAAATCATGTATTTCGCATGGATTTGAAGCTAACTCGTTTGTGTCGCCAGCATTTCAAGCTATATCATTTATATCGCAAGTATTTGATGTTCAATCAGTTGTGTCTCATGGATTTGAAGCTAAGCCTTCTGCTTCGCATTGATTTGAAGCTAAATTATCTGTTTCGCATGGATTTGAAGCTAACTCGTTTGTTTCGTCTGCATTTGAAGCTATATCACTTATATCGCAAGTATCTGAAGCTAAATCATTTGTTTCGCTTGGATTTGATGCGGAACCTTCTACATAGCATTGATTTGAAGCTGAATCATGTGTTTTGCATCGATTTGAAGCTAACTCGTTTGTTTCCCCTGCAGTTGAAACTATATCACTTATGTCGCAAGTATTTGAAGCTAAATCATTTGATTCGCATGGATTTGAAGCTAAACCTTCTACTTCGTATTGATTTGCAGCTAAATCATTTGTTTCGCCTGGTATTGAAGCTACCTCGTTTGTTCCTCCTGCTTTTGAAGCTACATCACTTATATCGCATGGATTTGAAGCTGAACCTACTACATCGCATTGATTTGAAGCTAAATCTTGTGTATCGCATGGATTTGAAGCTAACTCGTTCGTTGCGCATGCAGTTAAATCTAAATAACATATATCACAAGTATTTGAAGCTAAACCATTTGTTTCGCATGGATTTGAAGCTAAGTCTTCTACTTCCCAGTAATTGGAAGCTAAAACAAGTGTTTCGCATGGATTTGAAGCTAAGCCTACTACTTCGCATTGAATGGAAGCTAAATCATTTGTTTCGCATGGAATTGAAGCTACCTCGTTTTTTCCTTCTGCTTTTGAAGCTATATCACTTATATCGCATGGATTTGAAGCTGAACCTACTACATCGTATTGATTTGAAGCTAAATCATTAGTATCGCATGGATTTGAAGTGAAACCTTATAGATCGCATTGATTTGAAGCTATATCATGTGTTTCGCATGGATTTGAAGCTAACTCGTTTGTTTCGCATGCAGTTGTAGCTAAATAATGTATATCACAAGTATTTGTAGCTAAACCATTTGTTTCGCATGGATTTGAAGCTAAGCCATCTACTTCGCATTGATTTGAAGCTAAATCATTTGTTTCGCATGGAATTGATGCTAAATCATGTGTTTTGCATGGATTTGAAGCTAACTCGTTTGTTTCGTCTGCATTTGAAGCTATATCACTTATATCGCAAGTATCTGAAGCTAAATCATTTGTTTCGCTTGGATTTGATGCGGAACCTTCTACATAGCATTGATTTGAAGCTGAATCATGTGTTTTGCATCGATTTGAAGCTAACTCGTTTGTTTCCCCTGCAGTTGAAACTATATCACTTATGTCGCAAGTATTTGAAGCTAAATCATTTGATTCGCATGGATTTGAAGCTAAACCTTCAACTTCGTATTGATTTGCAGCTAAATCATTTGTTTCGCATGGTATTGAAGCTACCTCGTTTGTTCCTCCTGCTTTTGAAGCTACATCACTTATATCGCATGGATTTGAAGCTGAACCTACTACATCGCATTGATTTGAAGCTAAATATTGTGTATCGCATGGATTTGAAGCTAACTCGTTCGTTGCGCATGCAGTTAAATCTAAATAACCTATATCACAAGTATTTGAAGCTAAACCATTTGTTTCGCATGGATTTGAAGCTAAACCGTCTACATCGCATTGATTTGAAGCTAAATCATTCGTTTGGCATGGATTTGAAGCTAAGCCTTCTACTTCGCATTGATTTGAAGCTAAATCATTTGTTTCGCATGGATTGGAAGCTAAATCATGTGTTTCGCATGGATTTGAAGCTAACTCGTTTGTTTCGCATGCAGTTGTAGCTAAATAATGTATATCACAAGTTTTTGCAGCTAAACCATTTGTTTCGCATGGATTTGAAGCTAAGCCATCTACTTCGCATTGATTTGAAGCTAAATCATTTGTCTCGCATGGAATTCAAGCTACCTCGTTTGTTCCTCCAGCTTTTGAAGCTATATCATTTATATCGGAAGTATTTGAAGCTAAATCATATGTGTCGTATGTATTTGATGCTGAACCTTCTACATCGCACTGATTTGAAGCTAAATCTAGTGTATCGCATGGATTTGAAGCTAAACCTTCTACATGGCATTGATTTACAGCTAAATCATGCGTTTCGCATGGATTTGTAGCTAACTCGTTTGTTTCGCATGGGTTTTGATGCTAAGCCTCCTAGAACGCACTGATTTGAAGCTAACTCATGTCTTTCGCATGGATTTGAAGCTAACTCGTCTATGCCGCCTGCATTTGAAGCTATATCATGTATATCACAAGTATTTGAAGCTAAATCATTTGATTCGCATGGATTTGAAGCTAAACCTTCTACATCGCATTGGTTTGAAGCTAAATCATGTGTTTCGCATGGATTTGAAGCTAACTCGTTTGTTCCTCCTGCTTTTAGAGCTATATCACTTATATCGCATGGATTTGAAGCTGAACCTACTACATCGTATTGATTTGAAGCTAAATCATGTGTATCGCATGGATTTGAAGCTAAACCTTATACATCGCATTGATTTGAAGCTAAATCATGTTTTTCGCATGGATTTGAAGCTAACTCGTTTGTTTCGCATGCAGTTGTAGCTAAATAATGTATATCACAAGTATTTGTATCTAAACCATTTGTTTCGCATGGATTTGAAGCTAACTCGTTCGTTTCGCCTGCAGTTGTAGCTAAATAATGTATATCACAAGTATTTGTAGCTAAACCATTTGTTTCGCATGGATTTGAAGCGAAACCTTCTACTTCGTATTGATTTGCAGCTAAATCATTTGTTTCGCATGGAATTGAAGCTACCTCGTTTGTTCCTCCTGCATTTGAAGCTATATCACTTATATCGCATGGATTTGAAGCTGAACCTACTACATCGTATTGATTTGAAGCTAAATCATGTGTATTGCATGGATTTGAATCTAAGCCATCTACTTCGTATTGATTTGAAGCTAAATCATTTGTTTCGCATGGAATTGATGCTACCTCGTTTGTTCCTCCTGCTTTTGAAGCTATATCACTTATATCGCATGGATTTGAAGCTGAACCTACTACATCGTATTGATTTGAAGCTAAATCATGTGTATCGCATGGATTTGAAACTAAACCTTATACATCGCATTGATTTGAAGCTAAATCATGTTTTTCACATGGATTTGAAGTTACCTCGTTTGTTTCGCATGCAGTTGTAGCTAAATAATGTATATCACAAGTATTTGTAGCTAAACCATTTGTTTCGCATGGATTTGAAGCTAAATCATATGTGTCGTATGTATTTGAAGCTGTACCTTCTACATCGCATTGATTTGAAGCTAAACCTTCTACATCGCATTGATTTGAAGCAAAACCTTCTACATTGCATTGATTTGCAGCTAAATCATGTGTATCGCATGGATTTGAAGCTAAACCTTCTACATCGCATTGATTTGCAGCTGAATCATGTCTTCCGCATGGATTTGAAGTTAACTCGTTTTTTCCGCCTGCATTTGAAGCTATATCATGTATATAACAAGTATTTGTAGCTAAACAATTTGTATCGCATGGATTTGAAGCTAAACCTTCTACATTGCATCGATTTGAAGGTAAACCTTCTACATTCTATTGATCTGAAGCTAAACCTTCTACTTCTTATTGATTTGAAGCTAAACATTCTACATCGCATTGATTTGAAGCTAACTCGTTTGTTTCGCATGCAGTTGTAGCTATATAATGTATATCACAAGTATTTGTAGCTAAACCATTTGTTTCGCATGGATTTGAAGCTAAACCTTCTACTTCGTATTGATTTGCAGCTAAATCATTTGTTTCGCATGGAATTGAAGCTACCTCGTTTGTTCCTCCTGCTTTTGAAGCTATATCACTTATATCGCTTGGATTTGAAGCTGAACCTACTACATCGTATTGATTTGAAGCTAAAACATGTTTATCGCATGGATTTGAAGCTAAACCTTATACATCGCATTGATTTGAAGCTAAATCATGTTTTTCGCATGGATTTGAAGCTAACTCGTTTGTTTCGCATGCAGTTGAAGCTAAATAATGTATATCACAAGTATTTGTAGCTAAACCATTTGTTTCGCATGGATTTGAAGCTAAATCATATGGGTCGTATGTATTTGAAGCTGTACCTTCTACATCGCATTGATTTGAAGCTAAACCTTCTACATCGCATTGATTTGAAGCAAAACCTTCTACATTGCATTGATTTGCAGCTAAATCATGTGTATCGCATGGATTTGAAGCTAAACCTTCTACATCGCATTGATTTGCAGCTGAATCATGTCTTCCGCATGGATTTGAAGTTAACTCGTTTTTTCCGCCTGCATTTGAAGCTATATCATGTATATAACAAGTATTTGTAGCTAAACAATTTGTATCGCATGGATTTGAAGCTAAACCTTCTACATTGCATCGATTTGAAGGTAAACCTTCTACATTCTATTGATCTGAAGCTAAACCTTCTACTTCTTATTGATTTGAAGCTAAACATTCTACATCGCATTGATTTGAAGCTAACTCGTTTGTTTCGCATGCAGTTGTAGCTATATAATGTATATCACAAGTATTTGTAGCTAAACCATTTGTTTCGCATGGATTTGAAGCTAAACCTTCTACTTCGTATTGATTTGCAGCTAAATCATTTGTTTCGCATGGAATTGAAGCTACCTCGTTTGTTCCTCCTGCTTTTGAAGCTATATCACTTATATCGCTTGGATTTGAAGCTGAACCTACTACATCGTATTGATTTGAAGCTAAAACATGTTTATCGCATGGATTTGAAGCTAAACCTTATACATCGCATTGATTTGAAGCTAAATCATGTTTTTCGCATGGATTTGAAGCTAACTCGTTTGTTTCGCATGCAGTTGAAGCTAAATCATGTCTTTCACAAGTATTTGAAGATGAACCATTTCAATCGCATGGATTTGAACCTGAGCCTTCTACTTCGCACTGATTTGCAGCTAAATAATATGTTTCGCATGGATTTGAAGCTAACTCGTTTGTTCCTCCTGCTTTTAGAGCTATATCACTTATATCGCATGGATTTGAAGCTGAACCTACTACATCGTATTGATTTGAAGCTAAATCATGTGTATCGCATGGATTTGAAGCTAAACCTTATACATCGCATTGATTTGAAGCTAAATCATGTTTTTCGCATGGATTTGAAGCTAACTCGTTTGTTTCGCATGCAGTTGTAGCTAAATAATGTATATCACAAGTATTTGTAGCTAAACCATTTGTTTCGCATGGATTTGAAGCGAAACCTTCTACTTCGTATTGATTTGCAGCTAAATCATTTGTTTTGCATGGAATTGAAGCTACCTCGTTTGTTCCTCCTGCATTTGAAGCTATATCACTTATATCGCATGGATTTGAAGCTGAACCTACTACATCGTATTGATTTGAAGCTAAATCATGTGTATCGCATGGATTTGAAACTAAACCTTATACATCGCATTGATTTGAAGCTAAATCATGTGTATCGCATGGATTTGAAACTAAACCTTCTACATAGCATTGATTTGCAGCTGAATCATGTCTTCCTCATGGATTTGAAGTTAACTCGTTTTTTCCGCCTGCATTTGAAGCTATATCATGTATATCACAAGTATTTGTAGCGAAACAATTTGTATCGCATGGATTTGAAGCTAAACCTTCTACATCGCATCGATTTGAAGGTAAACCTTCTACATTCTATTGATCTGAAGCTAAACCTTCTACTTCTTATTGATTTGAAGCTAAACATTCTACATCGCATTGATTTGAAGCTAACTCGTTTGTTTCGCATGCAGTTGTAGCTATATAATGTATATCACAGAATTTGTAGCTAAACCATTTGTTTCGCATGGATTTGAAGCTAAACCTTCTACATCGCATTGATTTGCAGCTAAATCATGTCTTCCGCATGGATTTGAATCTAACACGTTTTTTCCGCCTGCATTTGAAGCTATATCATATATATCACAAGTATTTGTAGCTAAACCATTTGTTTCGCATGGATTTGAAGCTAAACCTTCTACATCGCATTGATTTGAAGGTAAACCTTCTACATTCTATTGATCTGAAGCTAAACCTTCTACCTCTTATTGATTTGAAGCTAAACCTTCTACATCGCATTGATTTGTAGCTAAATCGAGTGTTTCGCATGGATTTGAAGTTACCTCGCTTGTTTCGCATTGCAGTTGTAGCTAAATAATGTATATCACATGTATTTGTAGCTAAACCATTTGTTTCGCATGGATTTGAAGCTAAGCCATCTACTTCGCATTGATTTGAAGCTAAATCATTTGTTTCGCATGGAATTGAAGCTACCTCGTTTGTTCCTCCAGCTTTTGAAGCTATATCATTTATATCGGAAGTATTTGAAGCTAAATCTAGTGTATCGCTTGGATTTGAAGCTAAACCTTCTACATCGCATTGATTTGCAGCTAAATCATGTGTTTCGCATGGATTTGAAGCTAACTCGTTCGTTTCGCCTGCAGTCGAATCTACATCACTTATATCGCAAGTATTTGAAGCTGAATCATGTGTATCGCATGGATTTGAAGCTAACTCGTTTGATTAGTCTGCAATTGAAGCTATATCACTTATACCCCAAGTGTTTGAAGCTAAATCATTTGTTTCACATGGATTTGAAGCCAAACCTTCTACATTGCATTGATTTGCAGCTAAATCATGTGTTTCGCATGGATTTGAAGCTAACTAGTTCGTTGCGCATGCAGTTAAATCTAAATAACGTATATCACAAGTATTTGAAGCTAAACCATTTGTTTCGCATGGTTTTGAAGGTAACTCGTTTGTTTCGCATGCAGTTGTAGCTAACTAATGTATGTCACAAGTATTTGTAGCTGAACCATCTGTTTCGCATGGATTTGAAGCTAAGCCATCTACTTCGCATTGATTTGAAGCTGAATCATTTGTTTCGCATGGAATTGAAGCTACCTCGTTTGTTCCTCCAACTTTTGAAGCTATATCATTTATATCGGAAGTATTTGAAGCTAAATCATATGTGTCGTATGTGTTTGAAGCTGAACCTTCTACATCGCATTGATTTGAAGCTAAATCATGTGTTTCGCATGGATTTGAAGCTAACTCGTTTGTTTCGCATGCAGTTGTAGCTAAATAATGTATATCACAAGTATTTGTAGCTAAAGCATTTGTTTCGCATGGATTTGAAGCTAAGCCATCTACTTCGCATTGATTTGAAGCTAAATCATTTGTTTCGCATGGAATTGAAGCTACCTCGTTTGTTCCACCAGCTTTTGATGCTATATCATTTATATCGGAAGTATTTGAAGCTAAATCATATGTGTCGTATGTATTTGAAGCTGAACCTTCTACATCGCATTGATTTGAAGCTAAATCATGTGTTTCGCATGGATTTGAAGCTAACTCGTTTGTTTCGCATGCAGTTGTAGCTAAATAATGTATATCACAAGTATTTGTAGCTAAAGCATTTGTTTCGCATGGATTTGAAGCTAAGCCATCTACTTCGCATTGATTTGAAGCTAAATCATTTGTTTCGCATGGAATTGAAGCTACCTCGTTTGTTCCACCAGCTTTTGATGCTATATCATTTATATCGGAAGTATTTGAAGCTAAATCATATGTGTCGTATGTATTTGAAGCTGAACCTTCTTCATCGCATTGATTTGAAGCTAAATCATGTGTTTCGCATGGATTTGAAGCTAACTCGTTTGTTTCGCATGCAGTTGTAGCTAACTAATGTATGTCACAAGTATTTGTAGCTAAACCATCTGTTTCGCATGGATTTGAAGCTAAGCCATCTACTTCGCATTGATTTGAAGCTGAATCATTTGTTTCGCATGGAATTGAAGCTACCTCGTTTGTTCCTCCAACTTTTGAAGCTATATCATTTATATCGGAAGTATTTGAAACTAAATCATATGTGTCGTATGTATTTGAAGCTGAACCTTCTACATCGCATTGATTTGAAGCTAAATCGTGTGTTTCGCACGGATATGAAGCTAACTCGTTTGTTTCGCATGCAGTTGAGATAAATCATGTCTTTCACAAGTAATTGAAGATGAACCATTTGAATCGCATGTATTTGAACCTGAGCCTTCTACTTCGCACTGATTTGCAGCTAAGTAATGTGTTTCGCATGGATTTGAAGCTAAACCTTCTACATCCCATGGATTTGAAGCTAAATCATGTGTTTGGCACGGATTTGAAGCTAAACCTTCTACATGGCATTGATTTGCAGCTGAATCTTGTGTTTCACATGGATTTGAAGCTAACTCGTTCGTTTTGCCTGTATTTGAAGTTGTATCACTTATATCGCAAGTATTTGAAGCTGAATCTTTCGTTTCGCATGAATTGGAAGCTAAGCCTTCTACTTCGAATTTATTTGAAGCTAAATCATTTCTTTCGCATGGAATTGAAGCTACCTCGTTTGTTCCTCCAGCTTTTGAAGCTATATCACTTATATCGCAAGTATTTGAAGCTAAATCATATGTGTCGCATGGATTTGAAGCTGAACAATCTATAACGCATTGATTTGAAGCTAAATCTTGTGTATCGCATGGATTTGAAGCAAACTCGTTCGTTGCTCATGCAGTTAAATCTAAATAACGTATATAACAAGTAATTGAAGCTAAACCATATGTTTCGCATGGATTTGAAGCTGAGCCTTCTACTTGGCATTAATTGGAAGTTAAATCACGTGTTTTGCATGGATATGAAGCTAAACCTTCTACATCCCATGGATTTGAAGCTAAATCATGTGTCTGGCATGGATTTGAAGCTAAGCCTACTACTTCGCATTGATTTGAAGCTAAATAATTTGTTTCGCATGGAATTGAAGCTATCTCGTTTGTTCCATCTGCTTTTGAAGCTATATCACTTATATCGCAAGTATTTGAAGCTTAATCATGTGTTTTACATGGATTTGATGTTAACTCAATTGTTTCGCCTGCATCCGAAGGAATTTCATTTATAAGGCAAGTATTTGAAGCTAAATCATTCGTTTCGCATGGATTTGAAGCTTAACCTTCAACATAGCAGTGATTTGCAGCTGAATCATGTGTTTCGCATGGATTTGTAGCTAACTCGTCCGTTTCGCCTGCAGTTGAATCTACATCACTTATATCGCAAGTATTTGAAGCTAAATCATGTGTATCGCGTGGATTTTGAAGCTAAACCTTCTTAATCGCATTGATTTGAAGCTAAATCATGTGTCTCGCATGGATTTGAAGCTAAGCCTTCTACTTCGCATAAATTGGAAGTTAAATCACGTGTTTTGCATGGATTTGAAGCTAAACCTTCCACATCGCATTGATTTGAAGCTAAATCATGTGTTTCGCATGGATATGAAGCTACCTCGTTTGTTTCGCATGCAGTTGAGCTAAATCATGTCTTTCACAAGTAATTGAAGATGAACCATTTGAATCGCATGTATTTGAACCTGAGCCTTCTACTTCGCACTGATTTGCAGCTAAGTAATGTGTTTCGCATGGATTTGAAGCTAAACCTTCTACATCCCATGGATTTGAAGCAAAATCATGTGTTTGGCACGGATTTGAAGCTAAACCTTCTACATCGCATTGATTTGCAGCTGAATCTTGTGTTTCACATGGATTTGAAGCTAACTCGTTCGTTTTGCCTGTATTTGAAGTTATATTACTTATATCGCAAGTATTTGAAGCTAAATCATGTGTTTCGCTTGGATTTGAAGCTAAATCTTCTACATCGCATTGCTTTGAAGCTAAATCATGTGTTTCGCATGGATTTGAAGCTAACTCGTTTGTTTCGCATGCAGTTGTAGCTAAATAATGTATATCACAAGTATTTGTAGCTAAACCATATGTTTCGCATGGATTTGAAGCTAAGCCTTCTACTTGGCATTGATTTGAAGCTAAATCATTTGTTTCGCATGGATTTTAAGCTAAGCCTTGTCCTTCGAATTGATTTGAAGCTAAATCATGTGTTTGGCATGGATTTGAAGCTAACTCGTTCGTTTTGCCTGCAGTTGAATCTACATCACTTATATCGCAAGTATTTGAAGCTAAATCATGTGTATCGCGTGGATTTTGAAGCTAACTCATTTGATTAGTCTGCATTTGAAGCTATATCACTTATACCCCAAGTGTTTGAAGCTAAATCATTTGTTTCGCGTGGATTTGAAACTAAACCTTCTACATCGCATTGATTTGAAGCTAAATCATGTGTCTCGCATGGAATTGAAGCTACTTCGTTTGTTCGTCCAGCTTTTGAAGCAATATCACTTATATCGCAAGTATTTGAAGCTAAATCATATGTGTCGTATGTATTTGAAGCTAAACCTTCTACATCGCATTGTTTTGAAGCTAAATCGTGTGTTTCGCACGGATATGAAGCTAACTCGTTTGGTTCGCATGCAGTTGAGCTAAATCATGTCTTTCACAAGTAATTGAAGATGAACCATATGAATCGCATGTATTTGAACCTGAGCCTTCTACTTCGCACTGATTTGCAGCTAAGTAATGTGTTTCGCATGGATTTGAAGCTAAACCTTCTACATCCCATGGATTTGAATCTAAATCATGTGTTTGGCACGGATTTGAAGCTAAACCTTCTACATGGCATTGATTTGCAGCTGAATCTTGTGTTTCACATGGATTTGAAGCTAACTCGTTCGTTTTGCCTGTATTTGAAGCTATATTACTTATATCGCAAGTATTTGAAGCTAAATCATGTGTTTCGCTTGGATTTGAAGCTAAATCTTCTACATCGCATTGCTTTGAAGCTAAATCATGTGTTTCGCATGGATTTGAAGCTAACTCGTTTGTTTCGCATGCAGTTGTAGCTAAATAATGTATATCACAAGTATTTGTAGCTATACCATTTGTTTCGCATGGATTTGAAGCTAACTCGTTTTTTTCCGCCTGCATTTGAAGCTATATCATGTATATCACAAGTATTTGAAGCTAAATCATTTGATTCGCATGGATTTGAAGCTAAACCTTCTACATCGCATTGATTTGAAGCTAAATCATGTGTTTCGTATGGATTTGAAGCTAACTCGTTTGTTTCGCATGCAGTTGAAGCTAAATCAAGTCTTTCACAAGTATTTGAAGATGAACCATTTGAATCGCATGGATTTGAACCTGAGCCTTCTACATCGCACTGATTTGCAGCTAAATAATATGTTTCGCATGGATTTGAAGCTATACCTTCTACATCCCATGGATTTGAAGCTAAGTCATGTGTTTGGCATGGATTTGAAGCTAAACCTTCTACTTCGCATTGATTAGCAGCTGAATCATGTGTTTCGCATGGATTTGAAGCTAACTCGTCCGTTTCGCCTGTATTTGAAATTGTATCACTTATATCGCAAGTATTTGAAGCTGAATCTTTCGTTTCGCATGAATTGGAAGCTAAGCCTTCTACTTCGAATTTATTTGAAGCTAAATCATGTGTTTCGCATGGATTTGAAGCTAACTCGTTTGTTTCGTCTGCATTTGAAGCTATATCACTTATATCGCAAGTATCTGATGCTAACTCGTTTATTTCGCATGGTTTTGAAGCTAAACCTTCTGCATCGCATTGATTTGCAGCTAAATCATGTGTTTCGCATGGACTTGAAGCTAACTCGTTTGTTTCGCATGGACTTGAAGCTAACTCGTTTGTTTCGCATGAAGTTGAAGCTAAATCAAGTCTTCCACAAGTATTTGAAGATAATCCATTTGAATCGCATCGATTTGATCCTGAGACTTCTACTTCTCACTGATTTGCAGCTAACTAATGTGTTTCGCATGGATTTGAAGCTAAACCTGCTACATCGCATTGATTTGCAGCTGAATCACGTGTTTCGCATGCATTTGAAGCTAACTCTTTCGTTTCGCCTGTATTTGAAGCTATATCACTTATATCGCAAGTATTTGAAGCTGAATCTTTCGTTTCGCATGAATTTAAAGCTAAGCCTTCTACTTCGTATTGATTTGAAGCTAAATCATGTTTTTCGCATGGATTTGAAGCTAACTCGTTTGTTTCGCATGCAGTTGAAGCTAAATCATGTCTTTCACAAGTATTTGAAGATGAACCATTTGAATCGCATGGATTTGAACCTGATCCTTCTACTTCGCACTGATTTGCAGCTGAAGAATGTGTTTCGCATGGATTTGAAGCTAAACCTTCTACATCCCATGGATTAGAAGCTAAATCATGTGTTTGGCATGGATTTGAAGCTAAACCTTCTACATCGCATTGATTTGCAGCTGAATCACGTGTATCGCATGCATTTGAAGCTAACTCTTTCGTTTCGCCTGTATTTGAAGCTATATCACTTATATCGCAAGTATTTGAATCTGAATCTTTCGTTTCGCATGAATTTAAAGCTAAGCCTTCTACTTCGTATTGATTTGAAGCTAAATCATGTGTTTCGCATGGATTTGAAGCTAACTCGTTTGTTTCGCATGCAGTTGTAGATAAATAATGTATATCACAAGTATTTGTAGCTAAACAATTTGTTTCGCATGGATTTGAAGCTAAACCTTCTACTTCGTATTGATTTGCAGCTAAATCATTTGTTTCGCATGGTATTGAAGCTACCTCGTTTGTTCCTCCTGCTTTTGAAGCTACATCACTTATATCGCATGGATTTCAAGCTGAACCTACTACATCGCATTGATTTGAAGCTAAATCTTGTGTATCGCATGGATTTGAAGCTAACTCGTTCGTTGCGCATGCAGTTAAATCTAAATAACCTATACCACAAGTATTTGAAGCTAAACCATTTGTTTCGCATGGATTTGAAGCTAAGTCTTCTACTTCCCAGTAATTGGAAGCTAAAACACGTGTTTCGCATGGATTTGAAGCTAAGCCTACTACTTCGCACTAAATTGAAGCTAAATCATTTGTTTCGCATGGAATTGAAACTACCTCGTTTTTTCCTTCTGCTTTTGAAGCTATATCACTTATATCGCATGGATTCGAAGCTGAACCTACTACATCATATTGATTTGAAGCTGAATCATTAGTATCGCATGGGTTTGAAGCGAAACCTTATAGATCGCATTGATTTGAAGCTATATCATGTGTTTCGCATGGATTTGAAGCTAACTCGGTTGTTTCGCATGTAGTTGTAGCTAAATAATGTATATCACAAGTATTTGTAGCTAAACCATTTTTTTCGCATGGATTTGAAGCTAAGCCATCTACTTCGCATTGATTTGAAGCTAAATCATTTGTTTCGCATGGAATTGAAGCTAAATCATGTGTTTTGCATGGATTTGATGCTAATTCGTTTGTTTCGCCTGCATTTGAAGCTATTTCATTTATACCGCAAGTATTTGAAGCTAAATCAATCGTTTGGCATGGATTTGAAGCTAAGCCTTCTACTTCGCTTTGATTCGAAGACGAATCATGTGTTTCGCATGGATTTGAAGCTAAACCGTCTACATCGCATTGATTTGAAGCTAAATCATTTGTTTCGCATGGATTTGAAGCTAACTCGTTTGTTTCGCATTCATTTGAAGGTATATCACTTATATCGCTTGAATCTGATGCTAAATCATTTGTGTCGCATGGATTTGAATCTAAACCTTCTACATCACATTGATTTGAAGCTAAACCTTCTACATCTTATTGATTTGAAGCTAAATCATGTGTTTCGCATGGAGTTGAAGCTAACTCGTTTGTTTCGCATGGGATTTGATGCTAAGCCTCCTAGAACGCACTGATTTGAAGCTAAATCATGTCTTTCGAATGGATTTGAAGCTAACTCGTTTTTTCCGCATGCATTTGAAGCTATATCGTGTATATCACAAGTATTTGAAGCTAAATCATATGATTGTTATGGATTTAAAGCTAAGCCTTCTACTTCGCATTAATTGGAAGCTAAATCTCTTGTTTTGCATGGATTTGAATCTAAACCTTCTACATCGCATGGATTTGAAGCCTAATCATGTGTTTGGCATGGATTTGAAGCTAAACCTGCTACATCGCATTGATTTGCAGCTGAATCACGTGTTTCGCATGCATTTGAAGCTAACTCTTTCGTTTCGCCTATATTTGAAGCTATATCACTTATATCGCAAGTATTTGAAGCTGAATCTTTCGTTTCGCATGAATTTAAAGCTAAGCCTTCTACTTCGTATTGATTTGAAGCTAAATCATGTGTTTCGCATGGATTTGAAGCTAACTCGTTTGTTTCGCATGCAGTTGAAGCTAAATAACGTATATCACAAGTATTTATAGCTAAACCATTTGTTTCGCATGGATTTGAAGCTAAACCTTCTACATCGCATTGATTTGAAGCTAAACCTTCTACATTCTATTGATCTGAATCTAAACCTTCTAACTCTTATTGATTTGAAGCTAAACCTTCTACATCGCATTGATTTGAAGCTAAATCGAGTGTTTCGCATGGATTTGAAGCTAACTCGTTTTTTGGCATGCAGTTGTAGATAAATAATGTATATCACAAGTATTTGTAGCCAAACCATTTGTTTCGCGTGGATTTGAAGCTAAACCTTCAACTTCGTATTGATTTGCAGCTAAATCATTTGTTTCGCATGGTATTGAAGCTACCTCGTTTGTTCCTCCTGCTTTTGAAGCTACATCACTTATATCGCATGGATTTGAAGCTGAACCTACTACATCGCATTGATTTGAAGCTAAATATTGTGTATCGCATGGATTTGAAGCTAACTCGTTCGTTGCGCATGCAGTTAAATCTAAATAACGTAGATCACAAGTATTTGTAGCTAAACCATTTGTTTCGCATGGATTTGAAGCTATATCAATTATATCGCAAGTATCGGAAAATAAATCATTTGTTTCGCTTGGATTTGAAGCTAAAGCTTCTACATAGCACTGATTTGAAGCTTAATCTTGTGTTTCCCTTGGATATGAAGCTAAATCATGTGTTTTGCGCCGATGTGAAGCTAACTCGTTTGTTTCGCATGCATTTGAAGCTGTATCCCTCATATTCGCAAGTATTTGAAACTAAATCTTTCGTTTCGCATGGATTTGAAGCTAAGCCTTCTACTTCGCATTGATTTGAAGCTAAATCATGTGTTTCGCATGGATTTGAAGCTAACTCGTTCGTTTCGCCTGCAGTTGAATCTATATCACTTATATCGCAACTATCTGATGCTAAATAATTTTTTCGGTTGGATTTGATGCTTTACCTTCTACATAGCTTTGATTTGAAGCTTAATCATGTGTTTCGAATGGACTTGAAGCTAATTCGTTTGTTTCGCATGCAGTTGTAGCTAAATAATGTATATCACAAGTATTTGTAGCTAAACCATTTGTTTCGTTTCGCCTGCATTTGTAGCTAGATCACTTATGTCGCAAGTATCTGAAACTTAATCAATTGTTTCGCATGGATTTGAAGCTAAGACATCTAGATCGCATTGATTTGATGCTAAATCATTTGTTCCGCATGGATTAGAAGCCAAGCCTTCTACGTCGCATTGATTTAAAGCTAAATCATGTATTTCGCATAGTTTCGAAACGAACTCACTTCTTTCGCCTGCATTTGACGCTATTTCATTTATACCGCAAGTATTTGACGATAAATAATGTGTTTCGCATGGGTTTGAAGATAAGCCTTCTACTTCGCTTTGATTTGAAGCTAAATCATGTGTCTCGCATGGATTTGAAGCTAGCTCGTTTGTTTCGCCTGCATTTGAAGCTATATCACTTATACCGCAAGTATTTGAAGCTAAACCATTTGTTTCGCATGGATTTCAAGCTAAGACTTCTACTTCGCATTGATTGGAAGCAAAATCATGTGTTCTACATGGATTTGAAGCTAACTCGTTCGTTGCGCATGCAGTTAATTCTATATAACGTATATCACAAGTATTTGTAGCTAAACCATTTGTTTCGCATGGATTTGAATCTAAGCCTTGTACTTCGAGTTGATTTGAATCTAAATCATGTCTTTCGCATGGATTGGAAGCTAAACCTTCTACATCGCATTGATTTGAAGCTAAATCATGTGTTTCGCATGGATTTGAAGCTCACTCGTTCGTTTCGCCTGCAGTTGAATCTACATCACTTATATCGCAAGTATTTGAAGCTGAATCATGTGTATCGCGTGGATTTTGAAGCTAACTCGTTTGATTAGTCTGCAGTTGAAGCTATATCACTTATTCCCCAAGTGTTTCAAGCTAAATCATTTGTTTCGCATGTAATTGAAGCTACCTCGTTTGTTCCTCCAGCTTTTGAAGCTATATCATTTATATCGGAAGTATTTGATGCTAAATCATATTTGTCGTATGTATTTGAAGCTGAACCTTCTACATCGCATTGATTTGAAGCTAAATCTAGTGTATCGCATGGATTTGAAGCTAAACCTTCTACATCTTATTTATTTGAACCTAAATTATTTGAATGGCATGGATTTGAATCTAATCATTCTACTTCGCATTGATTTGAAGCTAAATCATGCGTATCGCATGGATTTTCATGCTAACTCGTTTGATTCGTCTGCATTTGAAGCTATATCGTTATATCCCAAGTGTTTGAAGCTAAATCATTTGTTTCACTCGGATTTGAGGCTAAACCTTCTACATCGCATTGATTTGATGCTAAATCATGTGTTTCGCATGGATTTGAAGCTAACTCATTTGTCCCTCCTGGATTCGAAACAATATCACTTATATCGTAAGTATTTTTATGTAAATCATTTGTTTCGCGCGGATTTGATGCTAAACCTTCTACATCGCATTGATTTGAAGCTAAATCTAGTGTATCGCATGGATTTGAAGCTAAACCATCTACATCTTATTTATTTGAACCTAAATTATTTGAATCGCATGGATTTGAAGCTAATCATTCTACTTCGCATTGATTTGAAGCTAAATCATGCGTATCGCATGGATTTTCATGCTAACTCGTTTGATTCGTCTGCATTTGAAGCTATATCGTTATATCCCAAGTGTTTGAAGCTAAATCATTTGTTTCACTCGGATTTGAGGCTAAACCTTCTACATCGCATTGATTTGAATCTAAATTATGTGTTTCGCTTGGATTTTTAAGCTAACTCGTTAGATTCGTCTGCATTTGAATCTGTACCACTTATATCCCAAGTGGTTGAAGCTAAATCATTTGTTTCGCATGGATTTTAAGCTAAACCTTCTACATAGCATTGATTTGAATATTAATCGTGTGTTTTGCATTTATTTGAGGCTAACCAGTTTGTTTCCCCAGCATTTGAGGCTATATCACTTATATCGCAAGTATCTGATGCTAAATCATTTGTTTCGCATGGATTTGAAGCTAAACCTTCTACATGGCATTGATTTGAAGCTATACCTTCTACATCGCATTGGTTTGCAGCTAAATCATGTGTTTCGCATAGATTTGAAGCTAACTCGTTCGTTGCGCATGCAGTTAAATCTAAATAACGTAGATCACAAGTATTTGTAGCTAAACCATTTGTTTCGCATGGATTTGAAGCTATATCAATTATATCGCAAGTATCGGAAAATAAATCATTTGTTTCGCTTGGATTTGAAGCTAAAGCTTCTACATAGCACTGATTTGAAGCTTAATCTTGTGTTTCCCTTGGATATGAAGCTAAATCATGTGTTTTGCGCCGATGTGAAGCTAACTCGTTTGTTTCGCATGCATTTGAAGCTGTATCCCTCATATTCGCAAGTATTTGAAACTAAATCTTTCGTTTCGCATGGATTTGAAGCTAAGCCTTCTACTTCGCATTGATTTGAAGCTAAATCATGTGTTTCGCATGGATTTGAAGCTAACTCGTTCGTTTCGCCTGCAGTTGAATCTATATCACTTATATCGCAACTATCTGATGCTAAATAATTTTTTCGGTTGGATTTGATGCTTTACCTTCTACATAGCTTTGATTTGAAGCTTAATCATGTGTTTCGAATGGACTTGAAGCTAATTCGTTTGTTTCGCATGCAGTTGTAGCTAAATAATGTATATCACAAGTATTTGTAGCTAAACCATTTGTTTCGTTTCGCCTGCATTTGTAGCTAGATCACTTATGTCGCAAGTATCTGAAACTTAATCAATTGTTTCGCATGGATTTGAAGCTAAGACATCTAGATCGCATTGATTTGATGCTAAATCATTTGTTTAGCATGGATTAGAAGCTAACTTGTTTGTTTCGTCTGCATTTGAAGCTATATCACTTATATCGCAAGTATCTGAAGCTAAATCATTTGTTTCGCTTGGATTTGATGCGGAACCTTCTACATAGCATTGATTTGAAGCTGAATCATGTGTTTCGCATGGATTTGAAACTAACACGTTTGTTTCGCATGCAGTTGAAGCTACCTCATGTATATCACAAGTGTCTAAAGCTAAGCCATTTGTTCCGCATGGATTAGAAGCCAAGCCTTCTACGTCGCATTGATTTAAAGCTAAATCATGTATTTCGCATAGTTTCGAAACGAACTCACTTCTTTCGCCTGCATTTGACGCTATTTCATTTATACCGCAAGTATTTGACGATAAATAATGTGTTTCGCATGGGTTTGAAGATAAGCCTTCTACTTCGCTTTGATTTGAAGCTAAATCATGTGTCTCGCATGGATTTGAAGCTAGCTCGTTTGTTTCGCCTGCATTTGAAGCTATATCACTTATACCGCAAGTATTTGAAGCTAAACCATTTGTTTCGCATGGATTTCAAGCTAAGACTTCTACTTCGCATTGATTGGAAGCAAAATCATGTGTTCTACATGGATTTGAAGCTAACTCGTTCGTTGCGCATGCAGTTAATTCTATATAACGTATATCACAAGTATTTGTAGCTAAACCATTTGTTTCGCATGGATTTGAATCTAAGCCTTGTACTTCGAGTTGATTTGAATCTAAATCATGTCTTTCGCATGGATTGGAAGCTAAACCTTCTACATCGCATTGATTTGAAGCTAAATTATGTGTTTCGCATGCATTTGAAGCTAACTCGTTTGTTTCGCATGCAGTTGTAGCTAAATAATGTATATCACAAGTATTTGTAGCTAAACCATTTGTTTCGCATGGATTTGAAGCTAAACCTTCTACTTCGTATTGATTTGCAGCTAAATCATTTGTTTCGCATGGAATTGAAGCTACCTCGTTTGTTCCTCCTGCTTTTGTAGCTAAATAATATGTGTCGTATGTATTTGAAGCTGAAACTTTTACATCGCAATGATTGGAAGTTAAATCTAGTGTATCGCATGGATATGAAGCTAAACCTTCTACATCGCATTGATTTGCAGCTGAATCATGTGTTTCGCATCGATTTGAAGCTAACTCGTTTGTTTCGCCTGCAGTTGAATCTACATCACTTATATCGCAAGTATTTGAAGCTGAATCATGTGTATCGCATGGATTTGAAGCTAACTCGTTCGTTTCGCCTGTATTTGAAGCTATATCACTTAGATCGCAAGTATTTGAAGCTGGATCTTTCGCTTCGCATGAATTTGAAGCTAAGCCTTCTACTTCGTATTTATTTGAAGCTAAATCATGTCTTTCGCATGGATTTGAAGCTAACTCGTTTTTTCCGGCTGCATTTGAAGCTAAATCATGTATATCACAAGTATTTGAACCTAAATCATTTGTTTCGCACGTATTTGAATCTATTCCATGTGTATCTCTTGAATTTTAAGCTAAATCATGTGCTTCGCATGGAATTGAAGCTATCTGGTTTGTTCCGCCTGCATTTGAAGCTATATCACTTGTATCGCAAGAATTTGAAGAAAAATCGTTTGTTCCGCATGGATTTGAAGCTATTCCTTCTACTTCGCATTGAATTGAAGCTAAATCATTTGTTCCGCATGGATTTGGTGCTAACTCGATTGTTTCTCTTGCATATGATGCTATATCACTTATATCGCAAATATCAGAACCTAAATCATTTGTTTCGCATGGATTTAAAGCTAAGCCTTCTACTTCGCATTGATTTGAAGCTAAATCATGTGTATTCGCATGGATTTGAAGCTAACTCGTTTGTTCTGTCTGCATTTGAAGCTACCTCATTTATATCCCTATTATCTGAATCTAAATCATTGGTTTCTCATGTATTTGAAGCTAAACCTTCTACATCGCATTGATTTGAAGCTAAACCTTCTACCTCTTAGTGATTTGAAGCTAAACCTTCTACATCGCATTGATTTGAAGCTAAATCGAGTGTTTCGCATGGATTTGAAGCTAACTCGTTTGTTTCGCATGCAGTTGTAGCTCAATAATGTATATCACAAGTATTTGTAGCTAAACCATTTGTTTCGAATGGATTTGAAGCTAAGCCATCTACTTCGCATTGATTTGAAGCTAAATCATTTGTTTCGCATGGTATTGAAGCTACCTCGATTGTTCCTCCAGCTTTTGAAGCTATATCATTTATATCGGAAGTATTTGAAGCTAAATCATATGTGTCGTATGTATTTGAGGCTGAAACTTCTACATCGCATTGATTTGAAGTTAAATCTAGTGTATCGCATGGATTTGAAGCTAAACCTTCTACATCGCATTGCTTTGAAGCTAAATCATGTGTTTCGCATGGATTTGAAGCTAACTCGTTCGTTTCGCCTGCAGTTGAATCTACATCACTTATATCGCAAGTATTTGAAGCTGAATCATGTGTATCGCGTGGATTTTGAAGCTAACCCGTTTGATTTGTCTGCATTTGAAGCTATATCACTTATACCCAACGTGTTTGGAGCTAAATCATTTGTTTCGCATGGATTTGAAGCTAATCCTTATACATCGCATTGATTTGAAGCTAAATCATGTGTTTCGCATGGGTTTGAAGCTAACTCGTTTGTTTCGCATGCAGTTGTAGCTAAATTAAGTATATCACAAGTATTTGTAGCTAAACCATTTGTTTCGCATGGATTTGAAGCTAAGCCATCTACTTCGCATTGATTTGAAGCTAAGTCATTTGTTTCGCATGGAATTGAAGTTACCTCGTTTGTTCCTCCATCTTTTGAAGCTATATCATTTATATCGGAAGTATTTGAAGCTAAATCATATGTGTCGTATGTATTTGATGCTGAACCTTCTACATCGCATTGATTTGAAGCTAAATCTAGTGTATCGGATGGATTTGAAGCTAAACTTTCTACAGCGCATTGATTTGCAGCTAAATCATGTGTTTCGCATGGATTTGAAGCTCACTCGTTCGTTTCGCCTGCAGTTGAATCTACATCACTTATATCGCAAGTATTTGAAGCTGAATCATGAGTATCGCGTGGATTTTGAAGCTAACTCGTTTGATTAGTCTGCATTTGAAGCTATATCACTTATACCCCAAGTGTTTGAAGCCAAATCATTTGTTTCGCTTGGATTTGAAGCTAATCCTTAGACATCGCATTGATTTGAAGCTAAATCGAGTGTTTCGAATGGATTTGAAGCTAACTCGTTTATTTCGCATGCAGTTGTAGCTAAATAATGTATATCACAAGTATTTGTAGCTAAACCATTTGTTTCGCATGGATTTGAAGCTAAACCTTCTACTTCGTATTGATTTGCAGCTAAATCATTTGATTCGCATGGTATTGAAGCTACCTCGTTTGTTCCTCCTGCTTTTGAAGCTATATCACTTATATCGCAAGTCTTTGAAGCTAAATCATTTGATTCGCATGGATTTGAATCTAAACCTTCTACATCGCATTCATTTGAAGCTAAATCATGTGTTTCGCGTGGATTTGAAGCTAACTCGTTTTTTATCATGCAGTTGAAGCTAAATCATGTCTTTCACAAGTTTTTGAAGATGAACCATTTGAATCGCATGGATTTGAACCTGAGCCTTCTACATCGCACTGATTTGCAGCTAAATAATATGTTTCGCATGGATTTGAAGCTAAACCTTCTACATCCCATGGATTTGAAGCTAAATCATGTGTTTGGCATGGATTTGAAGCTAAACCTTTTACATCGCATTGATTTGCAGCTGAATCATGTGTTTCGCATGGATTTGAAGCTAACTCGTTCGTTTCGCTTGCAGTTGAATCTATATCACTTATATCGCAACTATCTGATGCTAAATAATTTTTTCGGTTGGATTTGATGCTGTGCCTTCTACATAGCTTTGATTTGAAGCTTAATCATGTGTTTCGAATGGACTTGAAGCTAATTCGTTTGTTTCGCATACAGTTGTAGCTAAATAATGTATATCACAAGTATTTGTAGCTAAACCATTCGTTTCGTTTCGCCTGCATTTGTAGCTATATCACTTATGTCGCAAGTATCTGAAACTTAATCGATTGTTTCGCATGGATTTGAAGCTAAGACATCTAGATCGCATTGATTTGATGCTAAATCATTTGTTTAGCATGGATTAGAAGCTAACTTGTTTGTTTCGTCTGCATTTGAAGCTATATCACTTATGTCGCAAGTATCTGAAGCTAAATCATTTTTTTCACATTAATTTGAAGCTTAGCCTTCTACTTCGCATTGATTTGAAGCTAAATCACGTGTATCGCATGGATTTCGATGTTAACTCGTTTGATTCGTCGGCATTTGAAGCTATATCACTTATATCCCAAGTATTTGAAGCTAAACCATTTGTTTCGCATAGATTAGATGCTAAACCTTATACATCGCATTGATTTGAAGCTAAATCATGTGTTTCGCATGGATTTAAAGCTAACTCGTTTGTTTCGAATGCAGTTGTAGCTAAATAATGTATATCACAAGTATTTGTAGCTAAACCATTTGTTTCGAATGGGTTTGAAGCTAAGCCATCTACTTCGCATTGATTTGAAGCTAAATCATTTGTTTCGCATGGAATTGAAGCTACCTCGTTTGTTCCTCCAGCTTTTGAAGCTATATCATTTATATCGGAAGTATTTGAAGCTAAATCATATGTGTCGTATGTATTTGATGCTGAACCTTCTACATCCCATGGATTTAAAGCTAAATCATGTGTTTGGCATGGTTTTGAAGCTAAACCTTCTACATTCTATTGATCTGAAGCTAAACCTTCTATCTCTTATTGATTTGAAGCTAAACCTTCTACTTCGTATTGATTTGAAGCTAAATCATGTGTTTCGCATGGATTTGAAGCTAACTCGTTTTTCCGTCTGCATTTGAAGCTATATCATGTATATCACAAGTATTTGAAGCTAAATCATTTGATTCGCATGGATTTGAAGCTATAACTTCTACATTGCATTGGTTTGAATCTAAATCATGAGTTTCGCATGGACTTGAAGCTAACTCGTTTGTTTCGCATGCAGTTGTAGCTAAATAATGTATATCACAAGTATTTGTAGCTAAACCATTTGTTTCGCATGGATTTGAAGCTAAGCCAACTACTTCGCGTTGATTTGAGGCTAAATCATTTGTTTCGCATGGAATTGAAGCTACCTCGTTTGTTCCTCCAGCTATTGAAGCTATATCATTTATATCGGAAGTATTTGAATCTAAATCATATGTGTCGTATGTATTTGAAACTAAACCTTATTCGTAGCATTGATTTGAAGCTAAATCATGTGTTCCGCATGAATTTGTAGCTAACTCGTTCGTTTTGCATCCAGTTGTAGCTAAATAATGTATATCACAAGTATTTATAGCTAACCCATTTGTTTCGCATGGATTTGAAGCTAACTCGTTCGTTTCGCCTGTATTAGAAGCTATATCACTTATATCGCAAGTATTTGAAGCTGAATCTTTCGTTTCGCATGAATTTGAAGCTAAGCCTTCTACTTCGAATTCATTTGAAGATAAATCATGTGTTTCGCATGGATTTGAAGCTCACTCGTTCGTTTCGCCTGCAGTTGAATCTACATCACTTATATCGCAAGTATTTGAAGCTGAATCATGAGTATCGCGTGGATTTTGAAGCTAACTCGTTTGATTAGTCTGCATTTGAAGCTATATCACTTAAACCCAAGTGTTTGAAGCTAAATCATTTGTTTCGCTTGGATTTGAAGCTAATCCTTAGACATCGCATTGATTTGAAGCTACATCGAGTGTTTCGAATGGATTTGAAGCTAACTCGTTTATTTCGCATGCAGTTGTAGCTAAATAATGTATATCACAAGTATTTGTAGCTAAACCATTTGTTTCGCATGGATTTGAAGCTAAACCTTCTACTTCGTATTGATTTGCAGCTAAATCATTTGATTCGCATGGTATTGAAGCTACCTCGTTTGTTCCTCCTGCTTTTGAAGCTATATCACTTATATCGCAAGTCTTTGAAGCTAAATCATTTGATTCGCATGGATTTGAATCTAAACCTTCTACATCGCATTCATTTGAAGCTAAATCATGTGTTTCGCATGGATTTGAAGCTAACTCGTTTTTTATCATGCAGTTGAAGCTAAATCATGTCTTTCACAAGTTTTTGAAGATGAACCATTTGAATCGCATGGATTTGAACCTGAGCCTTCTACATCGCACTGATTTGCAGCTAAATAATATGTTTCGCATGGATTTGAAGCTAAACCTTCTACATCCCATGGATTTGAAGCTAAATCATGTGTTTGGCATGGATTTGAAGCTAAACCTTTTACATCGCATTGATTTGCAGCTGAATCATGTGTTTCGCATGGATTTGAAGCTAACTCGTTCGTTTCGCTTGCAGTTGAATCTATATCACTTATATCGCAACTATCTGATGCTAAATAATTTTTTCGGTTGGATTTGATGCTGTACCTTCTACATAGCTTTGATTTGAAGCTTAATCATGTGTTTCGAATGGACTTGAAGCTAATTCGTTTGTTTCGCATGCAGTTGTAGCTAAATAATGTATATCACAAGTATTTGTAGCTAAACCATTCGTTTCGTTTCGCCTGCATTTGTAGCTATATCACTTATGTCGCAAGTATCTGAAACTTAATCGATTGTTTCGCATGGATTTGAAGCTAAGACATCTAGATCGCATTGATTTGATGCTAAATCATTTGTTTAGCATGGATTAGAAGCTAACTTGTTTGTTTCGTCTGCATTTGAAACTATATCACTTATGTCGCAAGTATCTGAAGCTAAATCATTTTTTTCACATTAATTTGAAGCTTAGCCTTCTACTTCGCATTGATTTGAAGCTAAATCACGTGTATCGCATGGATTTCGATGTTAACTCGTTTGATTCGTCGGCATTTGGAGCTATATCACTTATATCCCAAGTATTTGAAGCTAAACCATTTGTTTCGCATAGATTAGATGCTAAACCTTATACATCGCATTGATTTGAAGCTAAATCATGTGTTTCGCATGGATTTAAAGCTAACTCGTTTGTTTCGAATGCAGTTGTAGCTAAATAATGTATATCACAAGTATTTGTAGCTAAACCATTTGTTTCGAATGGATTTGAAGCTAAGCCATCTACTTCGCATTGATTTGAAGCTAAATCATTTGTTTCGCATGGAATTGAAGCTACCTCGTTTGTTCCTCCAGCTTTTGAAGCTATATCATTTATATCGGAAGTATTTGAAGCTAAATCATATGTGTCGTATGTATTTGATGCTGAACCTTCTACATCCCATGGATTTAAAGCTAAATCATGTGTTTGGCATGGTTTTGAAGCTAAACCTTCTACATTCTATTGATCTGAAGCTAAACCTTCTATCTCTTATTGATTTGAAGCCAAATCTTCTACTTCGTATTGATTTGAAGCTAAATCATGTGTTTCGCATGGATTTGAAGCTAACTCGTTTTTCCGTCTGCATTTGAAGCTATATCATGTATATCACAAGTATTTGAAGCTAAATCATTTGATTCGCATGAATTTGAAGCTATAACTTCTACATTGCATTGGTTTGAATCTAAATCATGAGTTTCGCATGGACTTGAAGCTAACTCGTTTGTTTCGCATGCAGTTGTAGCTAAATAATGTTTATCACAAGTATTTGTAGCTAAACCATTTGTTTCGCATGGATTTGAAGCTAAGCCATCTACTTCGCGTTGATTTGAAGCTAAATCATTTGTTTCGCATGGAATTGAAGCTACCTCGTTTGTTCCTCCAGCTATTGAAGCTATATCATTTATATCGGAAGTATTTGAATCTAAATCATATGTGTCGTATGTATTTGAAGCTAAACCTTATTCGTAGCATTGATTTGAAGCTAAATCATGTGTTCCGCATGAATTTGTAGCTAACTCGTTCGTTTTGCATCCAGTTGTAGCTAAATAATGTATATCACAAGTATTTATAGCTAACCCATTTGTTTCGCATGGATTTGAAGCTAACTCGTTCGTTCCGCCTGTATTTGAAGCTATATCACTTATATCGCAAGTATTTGAAGCTGAATCTTTCGTTTCGCATGAATTTGAAGCTAAGCCTTCTACTTCGAATTCATTTGAAGATAAATCATGTGTTTCGCATGGATTTGAAGCTAACTCGTTTGTTTCGCATGGGTTTTGATGCTAAGCCTCCTAGAACGCACTGATTTGAAGCTAAATCATGTCTTTCGCATGGATTTGAAGCTAAATCATTTTTCCGTCTGCATTTGAAGCTATATCATGTATGTCACAAGTATTTGAAGCTAAATCATTTGATTCGCATGGATTTGAAGCTATACCTTCTACATTGCATTGGTTTGAATCTAAATCATGAGTTTCGCATGGACTTGACGCTAACTCGTTTGTTTCGCATGCAGTTGTAGCTAAATAATGTATATCACAAGTATTTATAGCTAAACCATTTGTTTCGCATGGATTTGAAGCTAAACCTTCTACATCGCATTGATTTGAAACTAAACCTTCTACATTCTATTGATCTGAAGCTAAACCTTCTACCTCTTATTGGTTTGAAGCTAAACCTTCTACATCGCATTGATTTGAAGCTAAATCGAGTGTTTCGCATGGATTTGAAGCTAACTCGTTTGTTTCGCATGCAGTTGTAGCTAAATAATGTATATCACAAGTATTTGTAGCTATACCATTTGTTTCGCATGGATTTGAAGCTAAACCTTCTACATCGCATTGATTTGAAACTAAACCTTCTACATTCTATTGATCTGAAGCTAAACCTTCTACCTCTTATTGGTTTGAAGCTAAACCTTCTACATCGCATTGATTTGAAGCTAAATCGAGTGTTTCGCATGGATTTGAAGCTAACTCGTCTGTTTCGCATGCAGTTGTAGCTAAATAATGTATATCACAAGTATTTGTAGCTATACCATTTGTTTCGCATGGATTTGAAGCTATACCTTCTACATCGCATTGATTTGAAGCTAAACCTTCTACATTCTATTGATCTGAAGCTAAACCTTCTACCCCTTATTGATTTGAAGCTAAACCTTCTACTTCGTATTGATTTGCAGCTAAATCATTTGTTTCGCATGGAATTGAAGCTACCTCGTTTGTTCCTCCTACTTTTGAAGCTATATCACTTATATCGCGTGGATTTGAAGCTAAACCTTCTACATCGCATAGATTTGAAGCTAAATCTTGTGTATCGCATGGATTTGAAGCTAACTCGTTCGTTGCGCATGCAGTTAAATCTATATAACGTATATCACAAGTATTTGAAGCTAAACCATTTGTTTCGCATGGTTTTGAAGCTAAGCCTTCTACTTGGCATTAATTGGAAGTTAAATCACGTGTTTTGCATGGATTTGAAGCTAAACCTTCTACATCGCATTGATTTTAAACTAAATCATGTGTTTCGCATTGATTTGAAGCTAAACCTTCTACATCCCATGGATTTGAAGCTAAATCATGTGTTTGGCATGGATTTGAAGCTAAGACCACTACTTCGCATTGATTTGAAGCTAAATCATTTGTTTCGCATGGAATTGAAGCTACCTCGTTTGTTCCTTCTGCTTTTGAAGCTATATCACTTATATCCCAAGTATTTGAAGCTAAACGATGTGTTTCGCTTGGATTTGAAGCTAAACCTTCTACATCGCATTGATTTGAAGCTAAATCGTGTGTTTCTCATGGATTTGGAGCTAACTCGTTTGTTTCGCATGCAGTTGAAGCTAAATAATGTATATCACAAGTATTTGCAGCTCAACCATTTGTTTCGCATGGATTTGAAGCTAAACATTCTACATCGCATTGATTTGCTGCTAAATCATGTGTTTCGCATGTCTTTGAAGCTGGCTCGTTTGTTGCGCATGCAGTTGAATCTAAATAACGTATAACACAAGTATTTGTAGCTAAACAATTTGTTTCGCATGGATTTGAATCTAAGCCGTGTACTTCGAATTGATTTGAAGGTAAATCATGTGTTATGCATGGATTTGAAGCTAAACTTTCTAAATCGCATTGATTTGCAGCTAAATCATTTGTTTCGCATGGATTTGAAGCTATCTCGTTTGTTTCGCCTGCATTTGAAGCTATATCACTTGCATCGCAAGTATCTGAAGCTAAATCGTTTGTTCCGCATGGATTTGATGCTAAACCTTCTACATAGCATTGATTTGAAGCTGAAGCATGTGTTTTGCATCGATTTGAAGCTAACTCGTTTGTTTTCCCTGCTGTTGAAACTATATCACTTATGTCGCAAGTATCTAAACCTAAATCACTTGATTCGCATGGATTTGTAGCTAATTCTTCTACTTCGCATTGAATTGAAGCTAAATCAAGTGTATCGCATGGATTTTCAAGCTAACTCGTTTGATTCGTCTGCATTTGAAGCTATATTGCTTATATCCCATGTGTTTCAAGCTAAATCATTTGTTTCGCATGGTTTTGAAATTATACCTTCTACATCGCATTGATTCGAAACTAAATCACGTGTTTCGCATGGATTTGAAGCTAACTCATTTGACTCTCCTGCATTTGAAGCTATATCACTTATATCGCAAGTATCTGAAGAAAAATCATTGGTTTCGGGGGGATATGAAGCTAAACCTTCTACATCGCATTGATTTAAGCGAAAACATGTGTTTCGCATGCATTTGAAGCTAACTCGTTTGTTCCGCATGCAGTTGAAGATAAATCATGTTTATCAAAAGTATCTTATTCTACACTACTTGTTTCGCAAGAATATGAAGCTTAACCATGTGCTTATCATGAATTTGAAGCTAAATCATGTGTTTCGCGTGGATTTGAAGCTAACTCGTTTGTTTCGCCTGCATTTGTAGCTATTTCATATCTACCGCAAGTATTTGAAGCTAAATCATTCATTTCGCATGGATTTGAAGCTAACCCTTCTACTTTGCATCGATTTGAAGCTAACTCGTTTGTTTCCCCTGCATTTGAAACTATATCACTTATGTCGCAAGTATCTGAAGGTAAATCATTTTTTTCACATTAATTTGAAGCTTAGCCTTCTACTTCGCATTGATTTGAAGCTAAATCACGTGTATCGCATGGATTTCAATGTTAACTCGTTTGATTCGTCGGCATTTGAAGCTATATCACTTATATCCCAAGTATTTGAAGCTAAACCATCTGTTTCGCATAGATTTGATGCTAAACCTTCTACATCGCATTGATTTGAAGCTAAATCATGTGTTTCGCATGGATTTGAAGCTAACTCGTTTGTTTCGCATGCAGTTGTAGCTAAATAATGTATATCACAAGTATTTGTAGCTCAACCATTTGTTTCGCATGGATTTGAAGCTAAACATTCTACATCGCATTGATTTGCTGCTAAATCATGTGTTTCGCATGTCTTTGAAGCTGGCTCGTTTGTTGCGCATGCAGTTGAATCTAAATAACGTATAACACAAGTATTTGTAGCTAAACAATTTGTTTCGCATGGATTTGAATCTAAGCCGTGTACTTCGAATTGATTTGAAGGTAAATCATGTGTTATGCATGGATTTGAAGCTAAACTTTCTAAATCGCATTGATTTGCAGCTAAATCATTTGTTTCGCATGGATTTGAAGCTAACTCGTTTAATTAGTCTGCATTTGAAGCTATATCACTTATACCCAAAGTATTTTAAGCCAAATCATTTGTATCGCATGTATTTGAAGCTAAACCTTCTACTTCGTATTGATTTGAAGCTAAACCATTTGTTTCGCATTGATTTGAAGCTAACTCGTTTGTTTCGCATGCTGTTGAAGCTAAATCATGTCTTTCACAAGTATTTGAAGATGAACCATTTTAATCGCATTGATTTGAACACGAGCCTTCTACTCCGCACTGTTTGGCAGCTAAATAATGTCTTTCGCATGGATTTGAAGCTAAACCTTCTACATCCCATGGATTTGAAGCTAAACCTTCTACATCCCATGGATTTGAAGCTAAATCATGTGTTTGGCATGGATTTGAAGCTAAGCCTACTACTTCGCGTTGATTTGAAGCTAAATCATTTGTTTCGCATGGATTTG